>NW_023605455.1:0-40001 GCF_013339745.2 Dermacentor silvarum
TATCATCGTTTCAGTACTATGCACGCCCCTACAGTGGTCGTGCGACTCGGTTGTGCCTCGGCTGGTTGGCGCACCTACGACAGAAACATCCTGGTTGCCCCATTATGGTAGCAGGGGATTTTAACGCGCCCCACACCACATGGGGTTATGACATTTCCAGTGCGCGTGGTACGTGTGTGCTGGACACATTTGTGGACGCCCAATTCACTCTGCTTAATAATGTGTCAGTGCCTACTCGTCGGCGGGACCACCCTCGCGCGCCGCCACACTCACCGGACCTGTCTTGGTGGCTAGGAAGGACGACCAGTCTCATGGTCATGTGAACCCGACTGCTGGGGAAGTGACCATCATCCGATTCACCTTGGCTTACCTTCGGGCGGAACAGGCCGCCTTCGCCGGCTGTGCCGCGTCGGTGGACTGGGATCGATATAGGGCGGTATCGGAAAGCACTGTATCCAGCTTCATGCAGGACCCGTCCCATTGTCTTAGTGCGGCACTAGTTCAAGCAACCCGTACTTCGTGGGTGGATGAATCGCGAACCACTCCAGATTTGCAACTTCTGCGTCTCTGGGCGTCGCGCCGCCAAGCAGAACTTGCATCAGAACGTGACCCTTCATCAAATTCCATCCGGTTGGAGGCCCAACGTCTTACTGCAGTAGCTCGGCGCCATGAACACCGCTTAGAACGTGGCCGCTGGATAGACTGGTGCCCTTCCCTCGGCCCTTCGTCGACCAATGCCTCTATTTGGCGCACCTTCTGTGTAATGGAACGCGGCCGGCGGCCTCCAGAACCTGCAGCCTGCGCGCTGTTAGCATCTGGCCAGACACCAGCAGTATTCGCCGAAACGGTCGCCCACACCTTTTTTCCTGCTTTGGACACAGCACCGCCTCCTTTCGTTGTTCAAAACAGCCTTCCCACGGACGCAGGCACGCCCCTACGCTCGCCGACATCGAGGGTATACAAGCTGACTTCACTATGGCGGAATTTTTAGCGGCAATAGACCTTTCGAAGCCAGGCAAGGCACCAGGGCCGGATGGCATACCATATGAACTGTATAAAAACACGGAAGGCAAGGTTCTCGATGTGCTGTTGGGTGCCATAAACGAAGCTTGGGCTACAGGAGCCATTCCTGATTCTTGGCGTCATGCAGAAATGGTCCCTATTCCCAAACCCGGAAAGCCCCCGGACAATATCGCGTATATGCGCCCAATAGCGCTAACCTCAACGTTAGGCAAACTGATGGAGCGTATGCTTGCGACACGTATTACATGGTGGCTCGAGCGATACTCTTGGTACCATCCTGGCCAAATTGGGTTCCGTCCTCATCTGGGCACCGAGGATGGCCTTGAGTACCTTTCTTCTATGGTTCTTATCGGAGGTCGCTCCCGAAGAATTCGCAATATTTTGGCAATGGACATCCGCAAAGCGTATGACTATGTGAGTCACGAAGCAATTGTTCGAATTCTCCATTGGCTTCATTTCCCCAGCCGTGTCGGCTCATTCGTCCAAGCCTTCCTGCATGCTCGCACTTTTTACATTCGCCTGGCTGGCCACGCAGCAGGTCATTTTGTCGCACATCGGGGTGTCCCACAAGGATCTGTGCTCGCACCAGTCCTTTTCAACATCTCCCTCCTTCCTCTAGCTTGGAAGCTAGCGACGATACGTAACGCACAATACGTAATGTATGCAGACGACATCACCGTTTGGTCAGTTCATCCTGAAATCTGCCGCCAAGAACAAGCGCTTCAAGAGGCCCTGAACGTAACACACAACTGGTGTGCTCAGATAGGGCTTGAAATTTCCAAGGACAAGACAACGTACATGTCAGTAGCGAACAAGTATGGGCGCCGTCTACTGGCACTCCGGCCTCTTCTGTTAAATCTGGATCAGCAGCCGCTACACGAGGCTTCAACTCTCCGTGTACTCGGCCTTGAAATGGATGCCTCCGGATCTGCGGGACCATGGGTCAAGACGGCAAAGCAACAAACCGCAGAAACGATACAGTTGATACGTCGGATTGCGAAGAAATCTGGCGGAGCGCGCACTGACATGGCCCGCCTTCTTGTCCGTTCCGTACTGCAACCACGACTCGTCTACGGAGCCCAGTTTCAACACTTCACGAAAACAGAATGGGCTCGCCTTGAGGCCGTTAATCATGAAGCAATGCGTGCCATAACGGGACTGCCACGTCTAACTCCGCTGCCAACCTTACAGGCCGAGTCCCAACTCAACACTCTTGACGAACTGGTGCACCAGCGTCGATGTGCGCGTGCCCTTAAGCCATCGAAGCTATGCTCGGCTGCTGCACTTGCCCGGTACATGGGACATGAAATAGACAACCCAGCTTCTACGACACCCGATGTAGCTCCTTGGAACAGGGTACAATTAAGTGACAATAAGCCTCTTGGTCGTCTGCATATCCCGGTTCCTCGCCAGGCGAACGCTCAAGTTTCCCGACTTCGTCGCACCGATGATAATCAAGGCGATTCGGCTCTCGTAGCATACACTGACGCCAGTGTTAATGGTACCACGATTCACACAGCTCTCGTGTGCCCATTGATACCAGAGGCAGGCCAGACGTGCTCGTATGTTGCCGATCCTGCACCGCCGGCTTATCTTGCCGAGCTTGCCGCCATACGGGATGCCTTGGCCGCGTTGCTCCCCTTTGTTCAAGCTGCTCGATATTCTCAGCTCATCATTCGCACGGACTCGACTCAAGCCATCCACGACATACGTAGGGTATCTCGGTCCTCTCTTCTCTCGGATAGCATTCACCGTATTGCTGCCACTACGAATTTAGTGATACGCGTTCAGTGGGTTCCTCGAGCAGCCCTGCCGGGTCTACTTGAAGCAGATTTGGCAACCCACCCTGAGAACATAACGTACCCACTTCCGCATTTTCCTGAAGACGCTTGCGGACAACTGCTCCGGGAAAAAGAAAACCTCCGACGTACCACACGAGCTCTTATACCTCCGTGTGGGTCAGACCTCCCTGGTGGGTTAACCCGCCGAGAGGAGGTTACGTTACGGAGGCTGCGTGTCGGGGTCGCACTCACCCCGTCTGTGACCGCTCTCTGGGCACAACAGTACCACGGTTCCTATGGTACATCGTGCCCATTTTGTGACACTACGATTCAAAATGTGACAGTGACACACCTATTATGGACGTGCTCAGGACTTCACCTAAGCCGTCTCCGCCACCTACGGGCAACAGGCCTTCGGCCTGGCCGCCCACCCGACCTTGAACGTTGGATTCATGGACCGTATCATCGTTCACTTCTGGATTTTTTACATGAATCAAGTCTGTTCGTGTATTTTTGATATGCCTTGTAATATGCCTAAGGGCAAGCTTTCGAATTAAAAAAAAATGCTCTGCATTTAAAATGTGTAGTCGAGCGTCGGCGGAAAGAAGGCCAGCACACTCACGAGTCTGGTATTTATAACCGCGTCGCCAAACGTACTAGCGCACGAACGCCCCGCAGCGTTCCTGTGCGTGCACCAAACGCATCTCGAACGCGCTATCTACGCGACGCTGAAAACTAGTTGAAAGCGGTGCTGCACAAAGCAACGGACACAAACAGAAATAAACGCGTGTGGCCATATAGTAAACGAACCTTGAACATTTGTGCCTTTTTTTGTCCCGCTCCCGGTGCTGCTGTAGAAATTTATGCTCTCAGGCAGCGCTTTACTCAAAGGTTTTTATGATTATTGTTTCATGGCCGTGATGAAAAAAAAGTGTCCCGAATGTGGGTGCTGCCGCCTTATACTTCTGTAAATTTATTTAGGATACAGGAAATGTTGCATGCAGAAATGCGTATTCATTCTGGAACGTGCCACCTTCTCAGGTGCTGTGCTTTCCACTTGTGCAAAATATAATTCTTAGGAATCTCACTCTAATGTAATGACGGCATGATACTGTCTGAAAAAAAAAAACATTCAACATGATCCGCAGCGAATCAATATGTTGCGGGTCGAACCTGTGTAAATGCATTCACCTCTACAAAAGCATCATACTGTGTATTTCATTAATTATTCTGTGTTTTGCACATGTACTCCTCAAATTACCAAGTATGTGCCTGCTTATTTCAAAAGCTAACTCTTTTATTGCGATAGCAAGTATATGGACACTCCAAAGCAGATTTCTGCCGTCGGCGTCGCCGTCGTCGTCGCCGTCGCCGTGAGGTTCCGTATGACGTCAATGGAGATGAAATCGTCGCCGCGCGCCGCCGAACGCTGTATGTGCGAGTGAAAGGGCGAGTGAACCCACGGCGGAGAACAAACGCGCGTTCTGCGCCGTGCTTCCTTAGGGGCTGCAGAAGTAGGCGTCTCTTTCCTCCTTTACAATCACCATATATGTAGAGCAAACGCGCCTTCTTCCGACGCGCGAAAGGCCGGGGGGGGGGGAGGGGGAGGAAAGGGAGGTGACGTTTAGCTGCGGCACCCAGGGCCTATTTATAACAGAGGCTCCGGCAACAGTCAGCAACGCCGCACGCATTTTGTGTGAACGCTGGCAAAACGCCGACAGCGTCGACATTAGTTCTGCGTGTTGCCGGGGCTGCTGCATGTCCAAGTTTATACAGCCGATCAAGCTATTATCATTACTCCGTGTAGCTCTCTACAAATTTGCTATCGCAATTGATGCTTCGCCTTTCAGGTGAAACTGCGACGACTTTTTTTTAACACGAAAGTGTTTTATTCCGGGGTCCACCAAGACTTCACTGACGTATTTCCGTCACGGAAATACGTCATAGAACATAATACAAAGAAAGAAACCAGAAGAAAAAGTTCCACAAACATGCAAAATTTGGGAATCGAACCCACGACCTCTCGGTCCGCGACGATAGATCGCCGAGCGTTTAACCCATTGCGCCACAAACGCATTCGCAGAGAGCTACACAGACGCGCCTTATATATCTAACACTCCTCCGTGTACCCGCGCTCTTGCTCGGGGCGGTGCCGCCGCCTATGAGCAGAAAAGAGAAGTACTGCATTATGACACTAAAGCCCGGGATACATGGAGCGAACTTTCTCGACGAACTTCACGCGTCAAGTAACGACGCGGCGACACGACGCAGGATGTTTGCTGTGTTGCAATACATGCGGCGAACGCCGCCGCGCGTTGGCCGCCGTGTTGGCGGCGGTCCCGGCCGCCCGCTTCGAACTGAATTTGGCGTTGTCCTTGTAGAATTCACTTAGTTGGAAGCAAATGACTGCGTAAACGGCTTTCGCTTAGTCTCAGGCCGCTTCGACGACAGAGTATTATGGATAACCTTGAGTAGTTTTCGAGATCGCTTCTCGTTTCGAACGCGTCTAAGCCTAGCGAAAGAAATATCCGATGCCAACGCCATCTATCGGGGAAGTCGGGAGATAGGCATGACGACAGCATGTGGCCTCTGAGATCAGAAGATTTCTGTTGAAGGTTGTTGTAGAGAGCTTGCACTGCTTGTCTGTTTCCTCGCAGATCAGCGGATATGGGATGTACAAATACAACGCGATTCCTGAGAGATCATACTAGGAACTACTCAATCGGTGCAGAGACATGCAGACACGGCAACACCAACGCGATTGCAGACGACGCGAAAAGGCGCGCGCGCGCGAAACACCAGCATGCATTGCGACCGGAACTAGTGCCTCCTGATTGGCTGTCGTCCACCGCTGCGCGCTAGACGCTTCCGGCGGCGGCGTTCGCCCGACGAAAATGTTTGGACAGGCAGATCGGCTGCGGACGGCAAATTTCTTGACGCCGGCCGTCGGACGTTCGCCGCCCGACGAAGTTCTTCGCTCGGACGCCGGTTATTCGCTCCATGTATTCCGGCCTTAACGCGCACCGACAGTGAACGCTTCGGTGGTCTCAGTACTACGACGCCTCGATGCCAGCATTCGAAGGGACGCTGGCATCAAGAAGCACTACCAACGCCACCTAGGTGGCGTTCACCGTACTCAGCACAGCGGAGCGTGGCCTCCGCAATTAGCTCTGAAAATGTTTCTGAAGTTGATCGCGGAGGCTGCAATTACGACGCGCTGTACGCGCTGATTTGACTCGGTGACGATTCAGTTACGTGCTTTGTCTTGCGCGTTGTATTAGTGTGTCAGTTACGTGCTTCGTCTTTCGCGTTGTGCTAGCGTGTGCAGCGTAGTGCAGCTTCCATATGCACGACGGTTGCTCATGGTCATCGACGTTGGTAGTCGTGATGGAGGAGACGTGCCACCAGGCGTCAGCGTGGGTGCATCAACGCCTAAGGGCGCTTTAGCCACAAAACACCAATAGACATTATATATCAATGTGCAATAAACATTACACTACTTCTGTGAAGACACGTTTCACTTTCGTGTTCTATACCGATTCCTATATAAGAGGGATCAACCACATTTTTTTTAATAAAGATGCATCCTTTGGATTTCACTTGCAAGAGGACTCCTTGTTTTTATTGCGATAGCAATTATATGGACACTCCTAAGCAGATTTCTGCCGTCGGCGTCACCGTCGTCGTCGCCGTAAGGTTCCGTATGACGTCAATGGAGATGAAATCGTCGCCGCGCGCCGCCGAACGCTCTATGTGCGAGTGAAAGGGCGCGAGGGACGCGCGCTTTCACGGGGAGTGAAACCACGGCGGAGAACAAACGCGCCTTCTGCGCCGTGCTCCCTTAAGGGCTGCAGAAGTAGGCGTCTCTTTCCGCCTTTACAATCACCATATATGTAGAGCAAACGCGCCTTCTTCCGACGTGCGAAAGGCGATGGGGGGGGGGGGGGGGGGGGGGGGGGGAGGCGACGTATAGCTGCGGCACCAAGTGCCTATTATTGCGATAGCAATTATATGGACACTCAAAAGCAGATTTCTGCCGTCGGCGTCGCCGTCGCCATCGCCGTGAGGTTCCGTATGACGTCAATGGAGATGAAATCGTCGCCGCGCGCCGAACGCCGTGCGAGTGAAAGGGCGCGAGGGGCGCGCGCTTTCACGGGGAGTGAACGCACGGCGGAGAACAAACGCGCGTTCTGCGCCGTGCTCGCTTAAGGGCTGCAGAACTAAGCGTCTCTTTCCTCCTTTACAATCACCATATATGTAGAGCAAACGCGCCTTCTTCCGACGCACGAAAGGCCCGGGGGGGGGGGGGGGGGGGGCAGGAAAGGGAGGCGACGTTTAGCGGCGGCACCAAGTGCCTATTTATATCAGAGGCTCCGGCAACAGTCACCAACGCCGCACGCATTTTGAGCGAACGCGGGCAAAACGCCGACGGCGTCGACAATAGTTCTGCGTGTTGCCGGTGCTGCTGCATGTCCAAGTTTATACAGCTGATAAAGCTAATTTCATTACTCCGTATAGCTCTCTACAAATTTGCTATCGCAATTGATGCTTCGCCTTTCAGGTGAAACTGCGACAACTTTTTTATATCACAGGCTCCGGCAACAGTCACCAACGCCGCACGCATTTTGTGCGAACGCGGGCAAAACGCCGACGGCGTCGACAAGTTCTGCGTGTGGCCGGTGTTGCTGCATGTCCAAGTTTATAAGCTACTATCACTACGCCGTATAGCTCTCTACAAATTTGCTATCGCAATTGATGCTTCGCCTTTCAAGTGAAACTGCGACAACTTTTTTTGTTGCATCATGCATTCTATACTAATTCCTGCAAGCTGCTTTGTGTAAAATAGCTGCGCTGTAAAAGCAAGGCGTTTAAAGCTGTGTAAAGCTGCGCTGTAAAATAGCAAGGCGGCAAAGGTTATTTATACACTGTGATCCAGACTGTCTTTCATTATTAAAAATAGAGAATCTGAGACGAAATATTGATTTGTGCTGAACACGTTTAGAGAAATCGCAACATAATTTGCGCAGTAATCGTTAGTAGGAATATTACCAATATTCGACTGATTAGCATGTAAATAGCCAATAGGGGTGTATTTCAGAGCTGGTCAATCAGCACTTCATATCCGGTTGCTGGAAGCATTCTGCCACAGAATAGTCTCAAAAAAAATGTGGTTGATCCCTCTTATATAGGAATCGGTATAGAACACGAAAGTGAAACGTGTCTTCACAGAAGTAGTGTAATGTTTATTGCACATTGATATATAATGTCTATTGGTGTTTTGTGGCTAAAGCGCCCTTAGGCGTTGATGCACCCACGCTGACGCCTGGTGGCACGTCTCCTCCATCACGACTACCAACGTCGATGACCATGAGCAACCGTCGTGCATATGGAAGCTGCACTACGCTGCACACGCTAGCACAACGCGAAAGACGAAGCACGTAACTGACACACTAATACAACGCGCAAGACAAAGCACGTAACTGAATCGTCACCGAGTCAAATCAGCGCGTACAGCGCGTCGTAATTGCAGCCTCCGCGATCAACTTCAGAAACATTTTCAGAGCTAATTGCGGAGGCCACGCTCCGCTGTGCTGAGTACGGTGAACGCCACCTAGGTGGCGTTGGTAGTGCTTCTTGATGCCAGCGTCCCTTCGAATGCTGGCATCGAGGCGTCGTAGTACTGAGACCACCGAAGCGTTCACTGTCGGTGCGCGTTAAGGCCGGAATACATGGAGCGAATAACCGGCGTCCGAGCGAAGAACTTCGTCGGGCGGCGAACGTCCGACGGCCGGCGTCAAGAAATTTGCCGTCCGCAGCCGATCTGCCTGTCCAAACATTTTCGTCGGGCGAACGCCGCCGCCGGAAGCGTCTAGCGCGCAGCGGTGGACGACAGCCAATCAGGAGGCACTAGTTCCGGTCGCAATGCATGCTGGTGTTTCGCGCGCGCGCGCCTTTTCGCGTCGTCTGCAATCGCGTTGGTGTTGCCGTGTCTGCATGTCTCTGCACCGATTGAGTAGTTCCTAGTATGATCTCTCAGGAATCGCGTTGTATTTGTACATCCCATATCCGCTGATCTGCGAGGAAACAGACAAGCAGTGCAAGCTCTCTACAACAACCTTCAACAGAAATCTTCTGATCTCAGAGGCCACATGCTGTCGTCATGCCTATCTCCCGACTTCCCCGATAGATGGCGTTGGCATCGGATATTTCTTTCGCTAGGCTTAGACGCGTTCGAAACGAGAAGCGATCTCGAAAACTACTCAAGGTTATCCATAATACTCTGTCGTCGAAGCGGCCTGAGACTAAGCGAAAGCCGTTTACGCAGTCATTTGCTTCCAACTAAGTGAATTCTACAAGGACAACGCCAAATTCAGTTCGAAGCGGGCGGCCGGGACCGCCGCCAACACGGCGGCCAACGCGCGGCGGCGTTCGCCGCATGTATTGCAACACAGCAAACATCCTGCGTCGTGTCGCCGCGTCGTTACTTGACGCGTGAAGTTCGTCGAGAAAGTTCGCTCCATGTATCCCGGGCTTTAGTGTCATAATGCAGTACTTCTCTTTTCTGCTCATAGGCGGCGGCACCGCCCCGAGCAAGAGCGCGGGTACACGGAGGAGTGTTAGATATATAAGGCGCGTCTGTGTAGCTCTCTGCGAATGCGTTTGTGGCGCAATGGGTTAAACGCTCGGCGATCTATCGTCGCGGACCGAGAGGTCGTGGGTTCGATTCCCAAATTTTGCATGTTTGTGGAACTTTTTCTTCTGGTTTCTTTCTTTGTATTATGTTCTATGACGTATTTCCGTGACGGAAATACGTCAGTGAAGTCTTGGTGGACCCCGGAATAAAACACTTTCGTGTTAAAAATGTGGTTGATCCCTCTTATATAGGAATCGGTATAGAACACGAAAGTGAAACGTGTCTTCACAGAAGTAGTGTAATGTTTATTGCACATTGATATATAATGTCTATTGGTGTTTTGTGGCTAAAGCGCCCTTAGGCGTTGATGCACCCACGCTGACGCCTGGTGGCACGTCTCCTCCATCACGACTACCAACGTCGATGACCATGAGCAACCGTCGTGCATATGGAAGCTGCACTACGCTGCACACGCTAGCACAACGCGAAAGACGAAGCACGTAACTGACACACTAATACAACGCGCAAGACAAAGCACGTAACTGAATCGTCACCGAGTCAAATCAGCGCGTACAGCGCGTCGTAATTGCAGCCTCCGCGATCAACTTCAGAAACATTTTCAGAGCTAATTGCGGAGGCCACGCTCCGCTGTGCTGAGTACGGTGAACGCCACCTAGGTGGCGTTGGTAGTGCTTCTTGATGCCAGCGTCCCTTCGAATGCTGGCATCGAGGCGTCGTAGTACTGAGACCACCGAAGCGTTCACTGTCGGTGCGCGTTAAGGCCGGAATACATGGAGCGAATAACCGGCGTCCGAGCGAAGAACTTCGTCGGGCGGCGAACGTCCGACGGCCGGCGTCAAGAAATTTGCCGTCCGCAGCCGATCTGCCTGTCCAAACATTTTCGTCGGGCGAACGCCGCCGCCGGAAGCGTCTAGCGCGCAGCGGTGGACGACAGCCAATCAGGAGGCACTAGTTCCGGTCGCAATGCATGCTGGTGTTTCGCGCGCGCGCGCCTTTTCGCGTCGTCTGCAATCGCGTTGGTGTTGCCGTGTCTGCATGTCTCTGCACCGATTGAGTAGTTCCTAGTATGATCTCTCAGGAATCGCGTTGTATTTGTACATCCCATATCCGCTGATCTGCGAGGAAACAGACAAGCAGTGCAAGCTCTCTACAACAACCTTGACACGCCAGCTCGACTGCAGCGGAGGTGGCAGGCCTCCACCTGGCCGTCGACCTACTTTCCGAGGAGCTTCCTGGGGTACCAGCGGCCATCCTCTGCGACTCCAAGGCAGCCCTCCTCGGCCTGCAGAGGCCAGAAAGCGCCAGCCTAGGAGTCGCACTGCTGTCTACCCGGCTGACAGCGCTGCAGGACGCAGGCCACCCGGTGTCCCTGCATTGGATCTCCGCCCACGTAGGGATCCCGGGCAACGAGGCAGCCGACACCCTGGCGAAGGACGCCCACCACACCACTGTGCCCCTCAGTCGGGCCGTGACGGAGGGCGACTTCACTGGACTGAGGCTGCGGCGACACCTGGCGACCCACCACCCAGACAAACGGGTGGCACTGGGATGCCCCCCACGACCACTCCCCCAGCGAGGCCTGGCTCGCAGGGAGACCTCGCTCCTTCTCCGGCTCCGCATCGGCTGCAGCTGGACGGCAGCACGCAGCTACCGACTGGGACGAGCGACGTCCCCGGCCTGCAGCTCCTGCGGGGAGCCGGAGACGATCGAACATCTCCTGCTGGCCTGCCCGGCGTACCTCCAGCAGCGGGGCCCACTCCTGCAGGAGTTCCGCCGCCTGGGCCTCCCCTGTGGCAAGGAGGAAGATCTCCTCTTCCCCGGCCGACACCACCTTTCTGCACTTCGAGGCGTCGTGGAGTTCCTTGACTCGTCAGGGCTCTCCGCACGCCTCTAAGGACATTTCTACAAGCGGGAAGGCCTCACGGCCTCCCACTCCACCCCGGGCCTGACCGGCCTGGCACAACACCCCTGCAGACTCTGCAGCACACCAAGGCCTTCCATCTCGGCCTGATACGTGCCGCCTATGCCTGCCGGTTTTGCTTCGCCCAGCCGTGGCGACTCCACTCTATCCCTTCTTTCGCTCCCACTTACCCCTCCCCGTTGGCGCTGAGCCGTGCTCCCTCAAGGGCTGCAGAAGATAGCGCCAACCTTTCCCTTTCCCTCAAGAACCACTTACCACCACAACCTTCAACAGAAATCTTCTGATCTCAGAGGCCACATGCTGTCGTCATGCCTATCTCCCGACTTCCCCGATAGATGGCGTTGGCATCGGATATTTCTTTCGCTAGGCTTAGACGCGTTCGAAACGAGAAGCGATCTCGAAAACTACTCAAGGTTATCCATAATACTCTGTCGTCGAAGCGGCCTGAGACTAAGCGAAAGCCGTTTACGCAGTCATTTGCTTCCAACTAAGTGAATTCTACAAGGACAACGCCAAATTCAGTTCGAAGCGGGCGGCCGGGACCGCCGCCAACACGGCGGCCAACGCGCGGCGGCGTTCGCCGCATGTATTGCAACACAGCAAACATCCTGCGTCGTGTCGCCGCGTCGTTACTTGACGCGTGAAGTTCGTCGAGAAAGTTCGCTCCATGTATCCCGGGCTTTAGTGTCATAATGCAGTACTTCTCTTTTCTGCTCATAGGCGGCGGCACCGCCCCGAGCAAGAGCGCGGGTACACGGAGGAGTGTTAGATATATAAGGCGCGTCTGTGTAGCTCTCTGCGAATGCGTTTGTGGCGCAATGGGTTAAACGCTCGGCGATCTATCGTCGCGGACCGAGAGGTCGTGGGTTCGATTCCCAAATTTTGCATGTTTGTGGAACTTTTTCTTCTGGTTTCTTTCTTTGTATTATGTTCTATGACGTATTTCCGTGACGGAAATACGTCAGTGAAGTCTTGGTGGACCCCGGAATAAAACACTTTCGTGTTAAAATGTGGTTGATCCCTCTTATATAGGAATCGGTATAGAACACGAAAGTGAAACGTGTCTTCACAGAAGTAGTGTAATGTTTATTGCACATTGATATATAATGTGTATTGGTGTTTTGTGGCTAAAGCGCCCTTAGGCGTTGATGCACCCACGCTGACGCCTGGTGGCACGTCTCCTCCATCACGACTACCAACGTCGATGACCATGAGCAACCGTCGTGCATATGGAAGCTGCACTACGCTGCACACGCTAGCACAACGCGAAAGACGAAGCACGTAACTGACACACTAATACAACGCGCAAGACAAAGCACGTAACTGAATCGTCACCGAGTCAAATCAGCGCGTACAGCGCGTCGTAATTGCAGCCTCCGCGATCAACTTCAGAAACATTTTCAGAGCTAATTGCGGAGGCCACGCTCCGCTGTGCTGAGTACGGTGAACGCCACCTAAGTGGCGTTGGTAGTGCTTCTTGATGCCAGCGTCCCTTCGAATGCTGGCATCGAGGCGTCGTAGTGCTGAGACCACCGAAGCGTTCACTGTCGGTGCGCGTTAGTGTCATAATGCAGTACTTCTCTTTTCTGCTCGTAGGCGGCGGCACCGCCCCGAGCAAGAGCGCGGGTACACGGAAGAGTGTTAGATATATAAGGCGCGTCTGTGTAGCTCTCTGCAAATGCGTTTGTGGCGCAATGGGTTAAACGCTCGGCGATCTATCGTCGCGGACCGAGAGGTCGTGGGTTCGATTTCCAAATTTTGCGTGTTTGTGGAACTTTTTCTTCTGGTTTCTTTCTTTGTATTATGTTCTATGACGTATTTCCGTGACGGAAATACGTCAGTGAAGTCTTGGTGGACCCCGGCATAAAACACTTTCGTGTTAAAAACGCATACTGCAAACATGCCATAAAATACATTGCTGTTCCGGTTCATATATTCACAGAATTTTGGTGGATGGTGTGCAGAAACAATGACTGAAACAGCAACGCACATCATTGCAGATTTTCACTTCCAGTTTCTCGAAACTGGTGCCAGGCATTATGGCAAATTGGTATGCTTTGAATACTAGCTGCCTTCGATATGCAATGACATATTCCGCAAAGAAATTAAAAAGCTATTTAGTAAAATTTTGCCCCCAAATAATTGTATTGACTATCCCGACAATGCTCTTTGTCACCGCTATAAAGCTTTCACGGCAAGAAAATGTCATTTTATCTTAAAACCTAAATATTTATTAGTTTTAGACAATGAGTCATGCCAAAGAATTTTGAGCAAAACCCCTACGGCCATTTTTATGAAACTTTTTTTTGTAATCTTTCGTATAGGTATACAGTCTTGCACGTCTTCACCCGCGCGTCCTTTTGCGCATGCACAGGAATCGTGTACATTGCTCCTTCGGCCATTCATTGAACTTCATTGCAGGGCACTAGCGTCACTCACTGAGGAGCGCTTTCAAAAAATGGTATTTCGGAATATCGGCTGAATTTCAACAACGTCCCCTTACCTAAGTCGAAAGGATACTTTCTTCTGATAACACAAGCTTTTCCGGCACTTAGTCGTAATTTCCTTGCTAAGTAATGGCAGTGTTTCAAACTTGACCAAAGCGCTAAAATAACGCAGCAGAGAACTTACGACTAAGTGCCTTAAATGCCAATATTTTCATAAGAGAGTATTCTCCTGACGTTGGTAACAGAAAGTTGTTGAAATTCGGCCGATTATTTGAAATAAAGTTTTTATAAAGGGCTGCTCAGTGAGTTACGCTGGTGCATTGGGGTGAAGTTTGGGGGTTGGCCAAAGAATCAATGTCCTAAATCCATGGGCATGGGCAGAAGGAGGCGCGGGTGAAGCCTTGCAAGACTGTATGGCTATACGAAAGATTACAATACAAAAAGGCTACGTGTATATACTGGAGATTACTATATACCTTTTAATTTACAGGAGCACAAAATTGTGAGAATATGCGCCTTTATTAAACGCAACATGAGTAAAGGTCACAATTTTATTTCTCAGTTATATGTACACAATTTGTGAGAATGTGCCCCTTTATTAAAAGTTACTGAAAGAAACGTTACTATGTGACTCTTAATTATAAATGCACAAAATTGTGAAAATATGTCCCTTTATTAAACGTTGCAGTGCTAAGAGTGCACCATAAATTGTGTGCCCTGATTATTATTCTCCCTTATGCACGTTGCTTTGCGTAATCTATGTACGTTGAATTACGTAGGTTGAATAATTAGAAATAATATTTATGTACTCTTGTTTGTGATCCGCTGAAATTGTATATTTTACTAGCATATTTGGTTATTTGCTCATGCTGTTATGCATAAATTATGTTCAACTAATTCCCCACTCTCCTATGTAATGTCATTGGCCATGAGGGTATAAGGAATAAATCAATCAATATTGCATATTGACGAAGCAACGGCTCTTCATATGTTGGTGACAATGGCACGCTGTATCCTTGCGGGCTCCAAATATCCGGGAAGGAGGTGTCTCCACTACTCGTGAAGTCTTTAAGTGGTGTAGATTGAGGTAATGATTGGTAAAGTTTGGCCACTTTTTTTCATGGCAATGTGTCATGGTGGTGGCCGGCCCAGTTCGGCACGATGCACGTGATGGCTTTCGGGCTGCGGACACGAGTCATGTTCGGCTACGCTGTCCGCGTCGTATTGTTCGTCCGTCTCGCGCTGCGCTTCTGAACAATGCCCAATGAAAAGCGTTCCTGAAAGGAGGCGCTTGCATGTGGCAATTGCCGACATGCTTTGGAAGGCTACGTTTCTGCCTTCAGCCTACAACGTCCTCCTCCTCTTCGCAACAACGGAAGTGTCAGAAATATCACTATAGATTGTAAATTTCCGCGACCTGAGAGATATGGTGTGTCGCTACTTCACTCGAATGCTAATCACCCTTACAATGGACAACAACTGTGAGATGAGTTCTGTCGCAATTTTTGATCTTCAGGGGTATGCTTCCACTTTCGTAAGATCACGCTATAGATTAAACATAAAAATTACGCCAGAACTCATCTCACGTTGACTGTCGAAGGGAACCCGACCCGCATTCGAGGAATGTAGTGACACACCATGTTCCTGAAGTAAGGTATAATAACATTTGTGGTGCTCATTCAGATACTTTCGTTGCTTCGGTTATATGAGACACACTTCGGTATCGTCCCACTTTCTATGATACTCGCTTGCCAAGATCGTCCATAAGCATGGAAGCATTACGACTGCTGTATGACACTGACGCAGTGAAGACAATAAAATTATGAAGTCATGACGTCGATTGAGCGGCAAAGTTGGTATGAAGACGATGGTATGACGACAATCATGTGACGATTCTAAGATGATGACGATGTTATAATTACGATGGCGTGGCGTCAACAGTCTGATGACTGTTGACGCTGTAATCACAACGATGGCACCACCTCGACGTCAGGACGACGATCAATGACGACGCTGGCATAGTAACGATTCAATGACGATCGCATGATTACGACAGAATGACGAAGAAGGAATAACTTCGATAGATCGATGGTGATATGATGATTACGGCATGACGACAAGGAGATGGCGATGCTGAAATGATGACAATGGCAAAACGGCCGCGTGACGACCAGGACATGACAATGGTATAATGAAGACTCTGACGAAGACGGCATGACGAAAGCGAGGTCGAAATTAAAGTGACGACGATGGAACAAATGGACGGTATCACAATGACGGTATGACTATACGAATGCTAGATGTTGACCATATGAGGTTGAAGGCGTGGCAGCAGCATGAGAACAATGAGATGATGACGATTGTATGAGAACAGTGGCGTGATGACGACTGCATAATGAGCCTGTATGACGATTAGGCCGTGACGATGATATCATGACGAGAGTCAGATTATGATGGCACGACTGCGACGGAATGATGATGACAATCTGACAACGAATGCATGATAGCGACTTTCTGACGACGACATGATCATGGCGGCATAATCGTAATTGAATGACTACAGCATGATTACGATAGAATGATGGATAAATACTGATGTTGGTAGAACAACAAATGCAGCGTGATGACGATGGCGTAATGAAAATTGAAGGACGTTACTGAATTGATGACAGAGGTAAAACAACAACGTACGACGATGGTACGGGGACAATGGTAAGACGTTGGCTGTATGACCGCAATGCCGTGATGATGATGACACGATGAGACTGGGATGACGAAATTAAAATGAATACAATTGGATGACGGCGATGGCGTCACGATAAAGATATGACAATGTATGCATAATGACGACGGCGTGACGTGAGTCGGATGTACAAACGACCACTACGGTGGTAAGAAACCATCACGACGGTGGTGTGACAAGAATACACGAAGATTCTATCACCACTATGACGTGACGACGATGGCATGAGAGTCGGAAGAGAAAGCTGAAATGGCGAATGAAGCAACCACGAAGTCATCACAACTGCGCACATATTATACCTAGTGGCACAAGGTATTAGACAACTTGGGCCACTGGGTCGACATAGAAGGCGTGACAATGACGGCGTGACATGAGTCAGATCTAGAAGCTGGAATGACGACAATGGTACGGCCCTATGACGGCATTAGGGCCACGAGTGCAGACCACTAAGTCAGTGTGAGAGGCTAGATAGGTAGATAGATAGATAGATAAATGGGCTAAAACAGCTGAAATAGGCAAAGTAGGGTAACTGCATTAAAACCTAAAGCTTCCTTACGTATACTTGTGACTCACGTAAGCCTATGAATGCGATACCGTTGCCGCACGGACCGCCTCAATCATGTTAACAAAGATGCGCAAACAAGACGCAAATGCTATATTGGCGCACCGCGCCTTCACGCTGTACATTATTACATTGCGGTGTAGAATGTTTTAGAGAGAGAGAGAGAAAGAGTAGAATTTTAATGAAGAGAAGGGAGGAGAGGTCGGCCTGGAGAGCGTGTCTCTAGCCTGCTACTCCTCACTGGGGTAAGGGGAAGTGGGAAGTACAGGGAGATGTAGGTGGCAGGTGATTATGATATCGGACAATGAGCTGCTATTTACACACGTTGTCCAATACGCGGTTGTGCACTTTTCGCACACTACACGCAGTAGTATGTGTGTGTTGTCCACACAAAACGTCATCGCACAAACAAATTTCGCACACTGCACACTGCACAGGTCCTAGAGACGAGCGTCTAAGCCCGTCTCACACATAAAGTTAAAAAGTTATGTTATGGTGCGCTGGGCATGATCAACTCTTCTCCACGCGCCTAAAACCTTTGCTTCCGAAAAGGGGCGGGAGTCCAAACAGTCAACACTACGCTTTAGTGTCCTTCGCTCGGCCGCATATTGAGGGCACACGCAGAGTATGTGGTCTATTGTCTCGGGAGTGTGACAGACGCTACAATCAGGGTCCCGTCCACGTCCAATCTTGTGAAGGTATTTGCGAGTGTATGCCACACCAAGCCGTAATCGATGGATTAGTGTTTCCTGGCCTCTCCGCATCCGAAGTGGAAGTCGGAATCGCAAACCGGCGTCAAGTCTATAGAGGCGCTCTTGCCGATGTTCGGGGTTCTCCCATTGTCGCTCCATAGACGTTTTGATGGAGTTGTGTAGCAAGGCGTTGATGTCATAACGGCAAAAGGAATGTTTTATACTTCCCGTCAGTGTGCGCAATTTTTGCTTCCGCGTCAACCTGCTCATTTCCGGCTATTCCACAGTGGCTGGGAATCCACTGCAGCGCAATGGTATGTCCGGATAGAAACGCCTCGAGCAGTAAGCAGAGCCATGATGTCATAGATTAGAGGAATATATGCACTTCTGGGATTCATATAATTGCTTATGATTTGCAGCACCGGTTTTGAGTCGCAGAACACTGTCCAGTTAGCGAGGTTGTGTTGCAGTATGCCGCGGACTGCTTCTCGAATGCCGGTCAACTCAGCTGCTGTAGACGATGTTTTGTGTCCTATCTTGAACCGCTGCGTAATCACCATTGCAGGTACCGTGTAAGCTGCCGTGGCAGAGGTCTGTGTAACAGAGCCATCTGCAAAAACATGTTCGGTATATCTGTACTTGTAAACAATGTAGGATAACGCGAAATGTTTGAGACCCACAAGCGCCATTTTCGACTTTTTCGTTATTCCGGAGATTGAGGTTTTCACCGTCAGCTTTGCCATCGTCCAGAGTGGAGCTTCCGGTATGCCATGCGGTGCAAAGTCCGACGGCAGTAGATCCCGTTATGACAATACGGCTTCTGAGTAGGTGGCGTCAGGCCGTATACTTGTGACATTTGTCAGTGGATGATTGCTATGCCTACTTAGTAGCCTTAAATGCACTCGCATTGGCTCATGTTGCAGATAAACTCGAGCTGGGCATGCGCGTATGCGAATGCTGTAAGCGAATTGCAGCTCTTGGGGGTGCGGGGAAGGGGGGGGTGCAGGATTTCGGTGCACAGCGGTGCGTATTTATGCCGCGTTTACTTGTGCGCGATGAGGCCTATTAACCACGAGGTGTCTCCGACCAAAAGAAGACACGGACAAGTGAAAGCGCTGGCAGACTATGCCTTGCTGTGCCAAGTTTAACGCAGACAGAATACACATCACAATAACTTGTTTCTGACTCGTTGTTGGTCTGGCTGTAAGGCGTAATTGCCGGTAGAAATACGCACACGAACAACAAAGTATTTCGCATCTGTAGCTTCTTTTGCGTCCGTTAGGCATAGCTACGTTTTACTGAAGACATGTGCATTTGGGGGAAGGGGGGGGGGGGAGTGGCAAACACACACACACACAAAAAATAAGATGCTTAAACAAGGAGCTTCGTGGACCACTGGAGACGCTAGGTGTACCAAGATATTTTATATACTAAACTTTTCTTTAAAGTTCTTCCGACAGTTTCACGTTCCCCACCCAACCACAGCCCAAGCGAAGTTCCTGCACAGCATTCGATATTGGATGGGCATTCCTCTCATTGTTTCTACATGGTGGCACTGTCCAGTTTCGGCTCGAAACACCGCTTTCCGTTTTCATCGCTGACTGACGATGCTTCAGGCAGACTGATCCGGCTGCTTCTGCTTTCGAGCATCTCTTCTTCCGATGATTCTGCTGAAGACTAGGCTATTCAGCTTTGTTGTTGGCGCTTCGCAAGCGAGGAACACCAGGTAAGACAAGAGGAAGCTCCAAACTAGCACAGCAAACCACAGAGTCACCTGGAAAGAAATGAAATAAATGGGTTCGCGCACAAATGAAACACGATGCGTTAACGTGCATATGCGAGCTCGTTTCGCATCTTGATTGCGAATATTACGATATTCCTTCTCTGTTAATCAGTGGTCGCACTTAATGGAGTACGACAGTTAATAAAATGTGGCTTAGTCTGAACATGGTTCAATTCAAATGCCTCTCTTTCCACTTAGAAGTATGGAGAGTATAAAAAAAGTCGCAGTTCCGCCCGAAAGATGAAGCATCGATTGCGATAGCAAATTAGTGGACAGCCATACAATGAAGGGATAGTAATTTTATCGGCCTTATAAACTTGTAAACAATCACTAACTAAATTAACAAGCATGGTGTCATGCACGCACAGGCAAACATGAACACATCTCAATCGATGACCGCGGACACTGTCATAACGCTGGCTTGAGGAAGTGCGGCGGCAGCAGGGAGCGAACTGACCTTCGTGCTACCTCTCGCTTCAACGCAAACTAAGCTTCAGAAGAATATGCTTTTGACCTAGTAGGTGTTTACTACATGTCACGTTGACCGCCCATGTCATCGTTTCGTGTTTTTGCTTCTCTGTCTTCGTCTTTTATTAGCGGTGAACCTGACATGCGAAGAAAGCGGCGAGAACACAACGCCCACGAAGCTACCAGTCCTTGGCACACCTAGACTCCAAGGTCTAGTCTATACACCTGGTAGCGAAGCTTCCATAAAAGCCCATACGTTTAAAACATGGCGGCTTATCGGTGGTTCATGGGGCGCCATCTGTGTGATGAGGGAACACTTCCGGCGGAAGAAAGAAATTTTGACGTCATATCCGCTAAAAACAGAAGTGAGGTCATTTTGTTCTCATAGGCGCGAAATTTGTTTTCGGAGGCCTGCCATAGAGCTGTATATTAAAATGCCCCGCCATTCGACTTGATGGGCGTTCCGAGCTTTCAGCGCGGAAAGCGATGCAGGAAAAGGTCAGCCGTACGGGTGTCGAAATCGCATCGCTGCACAGAACATACTTTCTTTGGAGGCCGACGAAAGCTTTCGGCGTAGATTACGTAGACTGCATGCTCGTCCTTTCGTCGGACGCCAAGCCCGTCGGCCAGCGCTGTAGCACGAAAACAACTAAAGTAAACAAGTATCTGACGGTCGCAACTCACAGCTTTTGACTGCACAGGTTAGAAAACAATAAAACTACCTGCGTTACCTAATTCAGACAAACGTCGACATGCTAAACAACACACAACATGTGAGGGGGGTGTATTGTAACATGTGAACTTTACGAGCACGCCTTTCCACGCGCTCCAAGAGCTGCATTGCATTGCAAGTGATAGCGGCGTCAACGCCCGCCGCTATCGATGGGCGCTCTCATGGTGCGCGCTGAAAAAAGGTATTTATTGATAATGATCAAGTAAAATAGCTCCCATAACCCCCCTTGCTGATGTCGGTGACAATTCGTTCTGAACCGCTTTTCGCCCGAAGCGTCGCGACGTATGTGGATCGCTCTTGTAGACTGTCCGCCATCGCAGATTGCTTTCAGGATAGGGCCCGCAGCGGTCGCGCTCAGCCGCGCCATACACAGCTGCTGAAGGGCTAGAAGGGTCCACATCCCTCGAGCTCGGTGCCTTGCGCGCGATGGAAGACGGCGTGCTTCCTCCCTGCCTTCCGTCCTTGCGCGTGCGAAACCGATACATATTACTCGGCTCACTCTCGCACCCTTCCACTCGCACACACAGCACACGGCGCGTGGCTACAACGTTATCGCACTTGGACGTTATGCGGGACATCACACCGACACCGACGGCGTAAATGAGCCTGGAGTGCCCATATATTTCGTATCGACGGCAGTTGACCCGTGAAAACGACAAGGTTTGATGACATGACCCGGAATATGACGCCGGCGACAAGAGACCGACAGCGTTAGCGGACGCTACTCGAGGAAATGAGAGAGATTGTCTCCGTTAGCAGTGACGCTCTCCACCTGACAGCATTGTAAGGGGAGATGAAATTTTTTCAGTCTCCTTCAAATATGAAGGAATCTGCCAATTTTGGGGGGTATGTTTGGTTTTTAGATCGGCATGAAGTCTAAGTACGATAACACCGCGACCGCGCGCCGTATCCTGCAGGTGCGAGTGAAAGCGTGCTAGGATGAGAAGACGATGGTGGCTTGATCTCGCACGCTTCCCGGCGCGCGGAGGGGGCGTTCAACTCCGGCGACGGCAGCGTGTGGCGCGGCTGAGCACATCCGCGCGTGGGGCCTATCTTGAAAGCAGTGTGCGATGAGGTCAGAGTCATCCACGTGGCCACGCGGGCCCTATCTTGTAAGCGATCTGCGATGAGTACATAGTCTAGGGTCACTGAGGGCTGATAGCTTCGTGTGCGCTTTGCTCTTGCCGCTTAGTTCGCGTTTAAGCGAGAGGAAGTGCGAAGATCAATTCCCTTGCTGCTGCATGCCGCCCTTCCTCGCTGAAGCCTTTTGACAGCGAGTGTCAGCGCTCATCGAGTGAGATGCGTTCACGTTTGTTTGTACGCGCGTGACACCATGCTTGTTAAATTAGTAAGCGATTGTTTAGGCCCTTATACGGCCGATAAAACTACCATCCTGACTTCGTATGGTCGTCTGATAATTTTTTTATTTGCATCGATGCTTGGCCTTCGGGGCGAAGTTGCGACTTTTTTTTTCTCCCTTTCTTGCTTTGCGGCGCATTCAATGACATTCTATCACTCCGATTTTACGAAGGCGATTTTGTGCGCATTTGCGTGACTCTCTGGCTGGGGCGCTGCTTCTAGGAAAGGGAGGGTGTGCGGCGTTTTTATTCAGATTATAACTGTTTTCGCGAGTGCCAGCGCTGTCATACTTTGTCGATATGATCGCCAGTGGGCGATGTATACGCTGCGCTGGTCTGTTAAATATGTCCAAACATGATGATTTGTGAATTTTATTGGCTGTCCAAACATAGAGAGGGGCCCTAAAATAAGGCTTTGCATAAGCTCTTGCTCCTGAATGGGTCACCCACAATTAAAGGTTCATGAGCATAACCTTGGCCTCATAGAATGTAAAGTAGTCTGCTAATAATAAACTAAGGACGCCCATTGCGCAATGAAAAGTGCGTTTATCGATCATGTACGTATTGCAGCGGGCAGGCCTTGGTGTCCGTTGTCAACTTCGTTTGAACTCGAAAAATGTGAAAATTAGGTTAACTAGATTTTGGCCTTTCTCGCGCTAGTTCCTCGCTAGAAACTCAGTTCAGCTCGACCTTTTCAAACGGGTGCATGACATGTTGGAATCGAAGTGTCAGTCTCTAGCTCCTGTTTCACTAAATAATTGCAACGTAAGCCGTAAAATCGTACAATACAGAGTGACATGACTGGCACGCGCTTAAATAAATGTGCAATTGAATTTCAATCGGCGATATTCGCACCAAGTTGAAGTGGGACCACAGCACTCTTTCCCTGGACGCGTGCATCATGAGGTGAATGAACGGCAAGTGGATCAGGTAGACGTTGAACGAAAGCTTGCTCAATGGCACGAAGGCGTTCCAGGACAGGAACCTGCCAATGAATCCTGCACAGAGAAGTGATACGAACACTGTCACGTTGAAAACTGGCACCCCCACAAAGAGGACACGAAGAAACCTACCGAATCATATTAACAACTGGCTATTATCCCAGCATTGAAAAAAACCTTGCACTCGGCCGCGCAACGCTTGAAATAGCGAAGCTGGGTGATCGTAGCCCAGCATTTTCCGGAAGTGCGCGCGAACTTTTCAGCTTATTACTCATGATGATGAAATTTCTTTTCGCGCGTCTCGGACTTGCGGCACTCACTGCGCATTGCTACATTGGCTAGAATAGGGGAAGTATGATTACCGCCCGGCGGCTCCTATGGCAACCGCCGTCGCTGCCTTGTGATGCATCCGCCGGGGGGCGCTCGCACTCGTTATACAGTGCCTTGCTATTTGAGGCTCGAGCCGGTTGCCTAAGGACGAAAACATATCGGAACAAATATTCGGAATTAGATGAGACATGTGTATGCTGCAGTAAAGATCCAGAGACCACTCAGCACATCCTAATGGAATGCGACGGGATCCACCCAGCGAGAACCGTAGGTAACGTGCAACTCCCAGAAGCGCTTGGGTTTAAAGTGGAAGGAACATAAACAGATCAGCCGTAGAGATCAGCAAGAGACGATTAGAGTACTGGTGGAAAAAAAGTAGGGAAAAGATGGATGCGACCTGATCTCTTAAAATCATAGGCAGCGGTACAAGGTAAATTTTTGAAAAAGAAAAATAATGATAGGTATACAAAAATGCAAGATAAAGAACATGGATAGTATACCTGATTAAATCAAGCAGGCTAGGTGACTATTTGTCGCCGCCCCGTTTCAAAGGGGATGCCAATAAATCATCATCATCATCATCACGTCGAGCTGAGCGCCCGATATGCGACTTTCTCTCGCTTTTTGTTGGAAATTCTTGTGCGAAGTGATGTTTCGTGCGGTGCTGACAAGTGCTCAGGGATGAGCCGCCGTCAAAGTCACTGTTTCGTGCTTGGCTGCATGACTACATGGTTAGAAATCGTGCAAAACGAAGAGCGAGCATCCACAAGAGAGAGAGAGAGAGAAAAAAAAAGCACTTGAAACTTCGCAGGACGATCACGAGAACCATGAAAGTGAATGTGCATTGGGTTCAGTTACACCCCATCATGTTAAATATTAAGTACAGTGGCTATAGTAGTTTTAAGTGTGTTAATCGACTTAGTGTGTATGCTTTCCTTGCTTTACGAGAATGTTGCTTAAATTATTTTATTCTTGGTTCTTCACTCATGTTTTCTCTCGGTTGTGCACAGTTGTTAATTATTGGTTCTTATTTGTGTATGCGCTGCGTCGAAACCGGTATTTCTACCTTTGCTTCATGCGCATTACCATTACATGAGGGCTGCAGTAATTTTGTCTGTGTTGTTGATTCCCCATGCTGCTGCTTTGCAATGTAAGAGGCGATAACCTATTAACTTGAGCACTTAATTTTTCTCCCTGTTAGCGGGATCGAATCCCGGCCACGGCGGCCGCATTTCGATGGGGACGACACAGGCTTAGGTGCACGTTAAAGTACCCCAGGTGGTCCAAATTTCCGGAGTCCCCCACTACGGCGTGCCTCATAATCAGATCGTAGTTTTGGCACGTAAAACCTCATAACTAGCTTAATTTTTGTTCCTGTGTTATCCCCATGGAAACTGGGCAAGTAGAAAACAATAATTCTAATGTTCTCATCGTTATTTTAAATCCACCCTCAGGCTTTGTCGGTGTTTTCGTCAAATGTGTTCTGTTTATTTATGTTCCTTTAACCGAACCTGTTTTTTTTTATTCTTGTCAAGTATATGGAGTTCTGTTTGTTCGAAACGCATTGAAATTAAAAGGTTGTTATGAGCGACGAGCTCGAAACTAATTATGTTTCCTCGTAACATTTATTGAAGCGACACTTTACAGTACACGGCAACACAGATGATTGATAAAAATTATCAATAATTGCACCATATTTTGCTTATAACATCCCAGTTTCCAAGAAATCGTGCAAACGTGAAAATATTGAGGGAGTCAAGACAACTTTCTATGTAACATAATCATCAATGCATTCCAATTAAGGGTAGTTACATATATTAAGTGAAATCCAATTGTATCTTTCTTTAACGAACAACTCGGGGTCTAAATTGATATTTGCAAGCAATTACAGTTGTTTTCGTTCAAGCGTGCGTTTATAAACAGTAATTTGCGCGTAAAATAAGACCGCAGTGAAGCAAAACTCGAGGCGCGTCTGCGCGGCCTCCGAGGTAAACATGCCAAGACGGCCAAGATCTCGCGAGCAAAAAACGTGTTATACGCGAATATATAGGGCGCATATGTTGCTATTATGCTGCTGCGATCTTCGCGAACACGAGCGGCTGAGCAAGATGTACCATTCGAAGTAAAGAAAGGAAATTCGCATCGCGAATCGGGGCGCTTATCCGGCTAGTCAATCGTCGGGCCTGGTTGGGCGACGTGAATGCAAGCGTGAGCGCCGCCTTGCGGCTGCATCTCAAACGCTCACGCGAGCGGCGGGGTCTTCGTCACACTTCCCTATTCTAGCCACTGTAGCATTGCATAGCGGAGCTTGCAACACCGACACCGCGTTCCAGGAGACCCCCTGCGTCAATGCGCCTCTCTCTCGCTCTCATAGCACGCAAAACCTTTCCACCTCGCAGAGCACGAGCGTACGAACGCGCCAGCTGTGGACGAACACGATGACGCTGAAACGCAATCATTGTATTTAATTTATTATTAAATTCATATTACCATTCCTATTCAGGCAAGGCTGACTAAGTTTGTATAGAGTACTTAATTCTTTTATTATTGCTTTAATTCTCACTTTCAATATGTCATTTATTTTTATTTTTATACTTATGTATCTATAAATTAATTTATTTTAAATTTCTATCATAATACCACCCGGTTCGTGGCCTATCCCCCTGAGTGGGTTGTGCCAAGTAATGAGGCACCATCATCATCATCATCATCATCATCATCATCATCATCATCATCATCATCATCATCATCATCATCAGCAGCAGCAGCAGCAGCAGCAGCAGCAGCAGCAGCAGCAGCAGCAGCAGCAGCAGCAGCAGCAGCAGCAGCAGCAGCAGCAGCAGCAGCAGCAATCATCTGGTTCGCATAAATGCACGTCCTGCAAGCGAGGCTCTATAGCTAATTGTACAATAAAGAAAAATAAAAGGATCTGTACGCCTAGCTGATAAGAAAAAAAAAGTATCTGTAGCCTAGTGGTTACGACGCTCCCTTTGGGAACGGCGGTACGCGAGTTCGAATCCCGCCTCGGCAAGAAATTTTTTTCTTCTTGGTAAATGTCCTCTCTACGCACCACAAATTACGGCTGCCTTAAACAGCTTCGTTGGTAAAACACAATTGCTATGCATCGTAGTCGCTTCACAGGACACCCAGATCTCCGTCTTGCTTATTACTAGGTGCATGAAATATCGCCGTAGTTAGCACGGAGCGGCGTCAACCGAAAAAAACTAAAAGCTCCTCGCATTTAACTGCAACTGAAAGGACTTCAGATAGGAAGCTCAGTTCTTTCTTGTGCATAGTCCTGCCAAAATGCGTGCTTTTTCTCATCTATAGAAGGAGATATAACTCTAGATACTTTTAGTTTAATAGAGTCCACAAATAAATGCGGAACGCCGTTATCTAACTGAAAAATCCTTAATCCTCTAACTTACCGCTCTCTATTACTCCGCCTAAATAAGGAATCATACCGTTTCTACGGGACAGTAAAAATTTTGCTTTCTGAACTGTTCTTAATATTCTTGTTATTGTTTATTCCTTAGACTTTGTAAGCCCATATCAGTACTCCGTTTATTGCAAGCGTATTTTTATGCTACCCGTTTGCACGGGTGTGTTTGCTATTTTGCTTTATAGTATATGCAGTGTTAAGTCTCTACACCTTATATGGTATTTGCATGCCAAAGCGGCACTGTAAAATAAATTTGCATGCCTGTGCTTACATAGTTTGTGGCTTACTCTTTGATGCTGTCTGCGCACACACGCATACACACACACAGACTGAAGTATATATGCAATAGTAAAACAGCAACACTGAATTGTAGCATATATGCAGGGTGTCCCAGCTATCACGCAGCACGATTTAAAAAAGAGGAACGGCGCTACGCGAAGCAAACGTAGTGCGCATTGTTTCCAGTAAAGTGGAGTAGTCGCCAGTAATTTTTTCGTTACTGAGATTTCATTAGTTATGTGTAATTAATTATCAAACTCGAATCAAAGAGTCAATGACAAAATTGAAGAGCAACATGAAAAACTCCCGATACAGCTATCTGTTGCGCAATACGTGCTACATAAAAGTGTTTTTCCGAGCGTGAAAGAAGCCCGCGAATACACGCAAAATTTCCGCGCGATTGGCCGCTCGAGGCACTTTGCGTGTATTCGCGGGCTCCTTTCACGCTCGAAAAACACTTTTATATAGCACGTATTGAGCAACAGATAGCTGTATCGGGAGTTTTTCATGCTGCTCTACAATTTTCCCCATGACACTTTGATAATTAGGACATTACTTCCCGAGTTAGGTAATTAATTACAATTAACTAATTAAATCTCAGTAACGAAACAATTACTGGCGGCTACTCCACTTTACTGGAAATCATGCGCACTAGGTTTGCTTCGCGTAGCGCCGTTCCTCTTTTTTTAAATCGTGCTGCGTGATAGCTGGGACACCCTGCATATACATAAGTATATACATAAATATGTAATATTCTAAGAATCCAACAAACGTATACAACAATGACAACATAGGGCGAATTACTCGTACTTACTAAATGAATGAAATAAATCGTAAATTAATAGAAATGATGTCTATGTTTGTTGGATTTTAGATTATGATTAATAAAAATCGGGCCCCTCGGTTCCCATTCTTCTCGCTCATTACATAACGTGCGTCTCAAAACCGGCAACATTGATGCCTTCAGGTAGCATGCGCGGGTTTATTGACCAGTTGCCTTCACCCAAAAAGATCACGTACTCGTGACGCCTGCGGCAGAAAGGATGTTCCACATCCGCCGCCAAGGTTTGTGAGTGGTGGCGCTGGCTAACACTTCCAGGGTTAGTTCTAGTTGTAAAACATAAATACCCCGGAAAGTGGATGGGAAAACGGCGCCGCCGTAGCTCAATTGGTAAGAACATTGCATGCGTAATGCAAAGACGTGGGGTCGTACACCTCGTGCGGCAAGTTATTTTTTCATCCATTATCATTTTCATTATATAATATTTAATTATTTCAGTTAGTAAGTACAAGCAATTTCCCCTATATGTTGTCATTGGTGTCTGTGTTTGTTGGATTCTAATAATGTGATGAATAAAAATCGGGCCCCTTGGTTCCCTTTCTTCTCGTTCACACACACACATACATATACATATATATATATATATATATATATATATATATGTGTGTGTGTGTGTGTGTGTGTGTGTGTGTGAATAGCTACACTTGTGACGCGAAAGAGACTCCGACCATGATTAGACGAATCAGTGCAAACACAAGTGCAACTTAAGCATCGTCAAGCATCTCGAAGGCACATGTGACAAACAAAAGGCTTTTAGGCGGTGGCCTAATAAGCCAGTACAAAACAGCAATAAACCTTACGTCATTAGCAAAAAATCAATTTCAACAAAAGCAGTGTGGCAAGCACAGAAAATCTGTACCAGCAAGCTAGAGCCTGCTTCGCGCTGAGGGAAAGGGTAAAAGCTACCAATAAACAGAATAATGAGACATGACGTTGCTGAATATCTGTGTATGAACTGCCAGCCTGGTAGAAATGCATAACTCTCTACACACATAAACCCATAAAAATATCTACGTTCCTCGGTGAATGTGTCGAAACTCGAGCTCTAATGAAGGAAATAACTGTTTCCTAAGGGCGCCTTTGCGTCACGGATTCTTTACCTCCAAGGAGAATGTTCACATAGCAAGTTTCACCGACTTCCTCACATTTCATCGCTTTCCAATTTTTAACTGTTGACGCAGAATTACACAGGTGCGTTCCGCGCTTTTAATATGATTTCGGACTATGATTTGTAAATCAAAAGAAACAGTCCAATCGCAAGAGAGAATTAGAGTAGCCTATCTCGAATCGGGTAGTTTCATTACCCTCATTAGTCATCATCACTAATCCCTTTTATCATCCCCATTTTCTCATTCTAGAGAGTATGGAAGTCGGTCATAAAATTATTGTCATAATCTACTGCCTGCCCTTGTGCTGCAAAATAAATTACTTCTCCCTCCCTCGCAAATTATTTACAGTTGTGGTTTTAGATGCACGCAAGATTCACAGCGTGTACTCTTGCAAACCCACCAAACTCTTATTCCCCACTCTCTGTTTAGTGCTTCAATCGAGTTTAGACTCGTTAATATCACTCGATTAATAGGGAGCGCTATATGGAGTGCGCAGAAAACAACATAGGAAAGAACGTTGAAAATCTCACCGCCTCGACCTGAAGCACACGCTAGTGTGATCCATACAATGAATACGGACCAGAGAATGCGGTCGAAGAACGCCAAGAGGAGCGTGACAGCCTCAGACGTAGGATTCGGGCTCCTGTACCAGGCCATCTTGACGAAGAGTGAAGTCAATCCGCAGCTCACGGACACGCACCAGCCCAGCCAGCTGCATAGTCTACAGGCGAGGTAAGTTTGGATTAAGCAAAATGGACAATTTAGAGGCGCATCTGAGACACCAGATGAAGCTTCACATGTCACGCAGAAATTAATAGTGGATTGTTGAACATCTGTTGAATTTCACCCTCTCCCCCCCACTACCAGCATCGTAGTCGTCGTCATCATCGTCAATTCTCATCATTATCACCACCAATTATTACTGGAAGTTGTACTACAGGTCTACGGCGTCTTTTAGTACACAATGCCTGCAATATGCCAGTTGAGACTACCATGTATATAAACAAGTATCCCCTCCTTCATACTGTCAAATAATTTGGCCACCATTGTGTCACCCTTGTGCTTGGCACCGGCAAAAACACCCTTCCGAATGGTTTGAGCACTCGGCTTTGGCATGAAGGAAATTCAATTTTATTGCGATAGCAATTATATGGACACTCCAGGCGCGTTTCGGCCGGCGCCGTTGCCGTGATGTTCCGTATAAAGTCCAAGGGTGATAACATCGTCGCCGCACGCGATATGCTGTATGTGCGAGTGAAAGCTTATGAAGGTATGCCGACGATGGTGGCTCAATCTCGCGCGTGCGAGGGAGAAAAGCTGGGAGGAAGCGCGCCGTCTCCCGTCTCGTGCAAACCACCATGGGAAGAGTGTCGGGGCGTTGTACTCCTGCGGCGGCTGCTTATAAAGCGCCGGGCGTGGCCGCGCCGCGCGCTCTATCTTGACAGCGATCTGAGATGGGGACAAAGTGCGCCGACTGCTGATGCTTTCGTCTGCGCTGTGATCTCTCCGCTTAGCTAGCGTTGAAGTGAGGGCCCGCACGACGGTCAATTCGCTCACTTCTGTTGCTGCGCTTTTTGGCCGAAACTGCGACTTCATGTGATGCTGACTGCTTACGTAACTGTGCAATATTAACAGGAATACCTTGCGACACTCCTTTCATTACATGTCTTATTTGTGGCTTTTGATTAAGTGATACTCCGTCTGGAGCTGTGAAATACTCGCCAATGAAATGAATTACGCAAGCAGTTTTATGCATGCACTGGTCGTGCTGTAGTTTACGATAAAAACGCAATGAAAGTGCATCCCTCCTTGCATATTATTTAATCATCTACCATTTTTCAGTTACGAAGTCATGGGCCCCGTTGACTTCGCGCATTTGATCGTCTAATCTATTAAATCCTTTGGTTACGGCAACTCGATCGCTTTCCAGAAAGAAACAAACTGCCGTCTATAACAACACAGTGCACAGCGAAAGTTTTTGATCAAACAAATATACGCCTTGCTTTCAGACACACATTGCATTTAAGCCATTGATTTGAGCATTCATAACTTCCAAGGTAATTATAAATTTCTTCATTACCTTAGTGATATTTCTCTTCCTAAAGTCTTCCATCAAGAGAAACGTCATGCAGCCGCTAAAATAGCAGACTGCGTGATAGTACGGCCGAATGTAGTATTCGCTCTGTGTTCTCGTCAGCAAACTGTAAGAAATAAAAAAGAACACAAATACTCGTCAGCTAATGAAGCATACTTATGCCTTGAAGTCGCCAGACTTACCTTATTTCTCTCATGAACTACGAACTCATGAACATCTGAAACTTCTGTAGTACTGAAGTTACCTTGAGTAGATCGCGCAAGCGCGTACTTAAATAACTTCACATAGGAATGGCTTGATTGCATTACATACGTATACTATAGCCGTAAATTCAAACTTTAATTAGTTCAAGATCATTTCAATGCATTTATTTGCTTTCATGTTCAGTTGCATTTCTAACAATGTTTAATTCAAACTAGAAAACGTGAGTTTTAGACTTCTCCATGCTTAAAAACCGGCTGCAGAATTCATCCTGCCGCACTTTCATGTAATTACTCTTAAATGACGTTCTCATTGAATATATACAGTTCACGCTTCAATTTATGGTGATGGTACATACTACCAGGGCATACGTACATACATACAACCTTGCATACATTCGTACGTGCTTTCCTGAGCAAAAGTGCACCGACCAAGCATTCCGCGATCAAGCCAATTTTCTTCTCCGCCTGTAAATGTCACTTGAAATTCGAGGCTTCAGTGTGAATTTGGCATCGCGAACTTTCCAGTCCCTTTGCCAATATCATTTACTGGATTCGAATAACAAATAAATTCCGGTTTCTCGCTGATCATGTGGTTTGTATAACTGGTTATGGGTGTGCATACATCCATCGATATACATACGCATACATAGATACCTACATACATACATGCATGCATGCATACATACCTACATACATACATACATACATACATACATACATACATACATACATACATACATACATACATACATACATACATACATACATACATACATACATACATACATACAGACAGACAGACAGACAGACAGACAGACAGACAGACAGACAGACAGACAGACAGACAGACAGACAGACATAACGCTCGCTCGGAAACCCAGCATTACCAGAACAGAACACGGTAAAACATCATCAGATAGAACATTTGCCGTTTATTGTTCTTGAAGTCGCAGTAGTATACACCTGAAGAAACCCTCAAGTAGAAAGAATGACAGCATCTTTGCCAGCTGATACAAAAAATTTCCTTCTCCATTCCACTCGGCGAAAGTGGAGCTACAGCGAAGCTGTTGGCGACGTTACACAAGCGTCACCGCCACAAGGCGTCACACTGTAGAGAATCAATGTAGCGTCCACGACCTCGTTCGCGCTCTTTCCGTTGGTATACTTTGATGCTGCGGCGTCCATACGCTTGCGCGTAACCCGCGTTCACGAAGTGAACGTCACTGTAATTTTTAAGTGTGGCCCTGATGTCGATTACGGTCGCAGCACTACTCTGCGCGACCGATGTGACCGACAGAGTGCCGACTCATCAAGGACAGATACATCGCGGCCACACGTTCGTCACGCGCGCACGCAGGTGCGGCGGAGTGCAGCATGCATCCTCATCCTAGTAGACCCTCCGCCTGGCGCAAGTGCGTTACTGAACTAATTCAATTTCTGTAGACCTGATAGCATCGGATCGTAATTTGACATAAAAGAAAACATATTTCTCTTACGCGGAAACTTAGCATTACACTAGCTCTGGAGACGAGAAGTTTTCTTTGTCTACGTGATGGTGTACAGGCACGGACGAAGAAAATTTGCCGGGGTAGCCATAAAATTTTATAGCTTTGCTATAAAATTGAGGACGAAATCGGCGTGGTGTTCGTTACTGCTGCTGACAGCGGTACAGACTCTCATACAGATGGAACGACGGACAGACAGGCAGATTGTTGAGTGGTGACATAATGTACTTACGGGACGTCAGGGCCGGGAAAGATCATAAAAGGCAGCAGATGATTGCGCGCCACGACCCATGTTCCGATGGCACAGCCAAGCACCGAAAGCACAGAGAACGCTGCCACGAGCGCCATCTTGCGACTGAAACAGACGGAAGCACCGCGCGTTTATACAATCGGGTCACTTAACGGCGAAACGTGCCCAGACGTTTCGCCTTAAAAAATTTATTCGAAATAAAATTTCTAGATTACAAGATGAAAGGTTGGTGCGTATACAATGAGCTATTTCACGTATATTTATGTGGAAGGCCTTAATGCTTAATTTTGGTATGAACATCGTCAAAAAGTGACTTCTAGCCAGGATTCTGAAGTACTTTTTGGGAAAAGTACTTGATTAATTAGTCTAACATTATTTTTAGCATAAGTTATAGCAGTGGCAACAATAGTAAACAAATATTGTGGCTGAAATATTAACAATTTCTTGCACAAAAATCTGAGAACGCACCGTTCGATTGGAAAACAATGACTTAGGGCTTGATGTATCATAGATGTGTAATGGACAAATGGTGCAGCAAATAGTCACCGGACTGATGTACGCGGGTGACACAGTGCTGCTGGTGGACCATGCAAGAGATTTACAGACACTTGAGGATATGTGCGGTAACGCAGCGACCAATCTAGGCCTTAAGTTTAGCACAGAGAAATCGGGAATTTTGATCTTTAATGAAGAAACGAGCAATTACGTGGTGTCAATTCAACACCAAGTTATACCCATAGTCAAGCAATATAAATACTTTGGCGTATGCATAAACGAAGGAAAGGCTTACTCATGCGCAAGCACGTCGCTGGTACGCTGACGCACTGCTAGAGGCAAGAAATACCTTAACTTGCCATTTTCCGTGGCACAGGCAGCCAAGTGAAATATCAAAGAGTACTGCCTTCCACGCTCGCAATTCGGCGAAAGCGAGTGCTTGTAGACGATTGATATCAATGTTTTGTTACGAAGTGCAGACGTATGCATGAGCTAGCGAAAATTCCGAACGGTTGACTGCTACTACGCGGACACTTTTTATCGAGAGCTGTGCCTCTTCGCGTTGCCGGTGATTCTTCGCGTCAGAGGCGGCGAGCGCGTAGTGATTATTTATACGCGCTGATTTATGGTTGTCTTACATTTTGTGTAAGGCATGAACTTTCTATATGAGATTTCACGTTGGTGATGCTTAGATATAAGCTATAATCTAATTGATAATACCAGTTAGAAAAGAATAAAGTTACTGCATAGGCTACCTTTAGGGAGCCTATACAGTAACTCTAGGAAATAGTATCCCGGAAATGGTGTTCAGTGCGCGTTTAAAGTATTGGTTTTTCTTAGATGTTCCATCACTGAAGTTCACATGCGTTTCCTTAGCAACGGGCTTGCCTAGCTACCTGACCTGAGCTGCACCGGTATTAAATGTGGATGGACGTTGAAAAAGAAGTCGATGCAAATGACGTACTCGATAGTGGAAAAGGCAGAGCTGTGCCATGTTAACATGGCATCCGTCTTGTTTTACACTCTTCAGGGCAGCATAAATATGTTGCTGGGTCAAATTGTGTACCACTGCCCAGGTGCCTTGCTTCATGTCCCATCTTTGCTCTAATGAACACATCTCGTTCTATCTAAAACACCGAATATACGTATCCATTTTGAACGAAATCACTTCAGCGGTTTCCTGTTCTATACCAGAACCAACAAGGGAATCACTAGGACAGCTCAAACGAGCCACCTGCGTATAGCGAACTCCATCCGTGCCGTCTTTAGAATGCCACTTTGCGTTGGCAGTCGTCTGCACGAAGCATGCAGTCGGCGAGGTTTGCGACAATTTTAAGCATGAAATGTTTTTAGCTCCCGTTGTCGGCGATCTTTAAGTGACCTTGAGCCAAAAGACAGAGCCGTTATCGGAGCACTGAAACCAGAACGTCCGGGCATCGTTGCGAGAACAAACCCAGATCATCCGGGCAATCAGTCAAAAGTTGTGAATATGCGGTCTCTGGCCCCCTGGTACACGACCGCATTACATACGCTAGTTACTGCCCAAACAAGTTACAAAAAATATTGCTTCCCTAGTTCTTCTTAATGTTTCTTTTCAATGTCACTCAAGCCGTAACTTCTGGCACGCTGAAGTCTAATTTCTCATTTCAAATATCAATATTCATAAGGCAGATAAAGGGCACCATACACTTGATTGTCATCTTTTGGCGCAGAGACAGTGTTGCCTGTGCTGTTTTTAACGGCAACGGTCTCCAAGTTCTGCGGCAGGGGTTTTGCTCCGCCTCCTTCGAGAGATGGCGCCACGCTTCACGACCAGACCGGCATTATCCGGCGCGCCGCGGTTGGTTGTGTGGTGTGCTGTGGTGAGGTGTGCCCTTACGAACATGCACTATACCCATTTTAAGATTGTGGGTAGTGTAATCTCCAACTAATCTTCTTTGGCGGGAACTATTTTATGTTGGTGAGGATCAGAGAGCAAACGGAGATCGCCGATATTCTAATTGATATTAGAGAGAGAAAATGAGCTGGGCAGGCCATGTAGTGCATAAGGTGGATAATCGGTGGACCATTGGAGTTTGGTGGACCATTAGAGTGCCAGGAGAAAGGAAGTGCAGTCGAGGACGGCAGACAACTAGGTGGGGTGATGAAATTAGGAAATTGGCAGGTGGAAATCGGAATAAACTATTGCAAGACAGAGGTAATTGTAGATCGCAGGGAGAGGCCTTCATCCTGCAGTGAACATAAAAGTAGGCTGATGATGATTTCATGCTTACATCTACTCTCGACTACGGGAGAGCGAGCATTTATTTAACAGCGGAGCTGTTAAAGCCGGCCGTAAGTCCGCAACGCGTCGGAAAAAAACCTCGCTGAGTGATGAGTCCCCTGGGTTGCCTATCAACCACCTTGCGGAGCGGCGTGTGCTTCGCCTTCTCTCCGTGCCGTGAACTTCTTGCCTTGACATGGGACGTTAAGGAGAGGGAAGGAGAGCATGCGCGCGGCGCGCGCTATGCTCGGAAGAGAGCAAGAGAAAATGAGAGCGAGAGAGAGAGAAAGAAATTGTAGCAGCACCAACGAGGCAACGACAGAGCTGCTGCCGACGCCGTCCGCGTTTACCCGTTTTCCCGCGTTCGCGCCGAACGCGCGCGGTGTCCGTGACTGCAGCAGGCGCCTGTGGCGGCGGCTCGACAGGTTTCGACCAGCCACGCCCCGGCAAATGTGGAGGCGCAGCTTGGCCGTGACGTCAACGGGGAGATAAAGCTCGGAGCCGCCGCGATGGCGACAGAACTCTCGTTGACTCCGTGGCGAGTACATGTAGCCTTGACATGGGACGACCAAAGATCCGGACAGCCGAAGAAGAGCCCCTCATTTTGAAGCACTTCGCGCGGCCAAGCGAGAATCTGCGCGTGTGCGGCGAGCCGATTCGGAATACCATGCCTAGCAGCACTTAGCATTTCCTAGCAAAACTTAGCCAATCCTAGTAAAACCTGGAAGAAGCTAGGTCGATCACCAGCTCCGCTGTTTACTCCAGCCTTGCACCACCAGTGCAAGCTGTCCACGATTTTTTTTATCAAGAACGCGGAAAACATTCGGAGGAACGTTTTAAGGAAGTATGTTATAATTGCACGTTCAGCAATTCGTATTATAGATGTTTCATTTCCCTGTAACATGTTCGGAATGTTACACGACGAGCACTAATTGCGGAGTGAGGTAAATACTCATACCACGGCTAGTTCCGCTAAACGTCACTAATAGTCGTGTGCGAAGGCATGCGAAGCTATTGACAATAATGTCTGCTTGTGTTTCAGAGGGAAAGGAAAAATGATTGTATTCTTATAAGTAGAACGACGTAGACGACGGTGTCAAGCAAAACAATCAAGAGCCTTAGCTCCACATCAATTTGGCTAAAGCGGTTCGCTCTTAGGAAAACAAGCACAAAATCAAGAAAGTTCACGATCTGATTGGGAAAAAGAAAAACACCCCATATCGATGAAGTGAATGATGATGAGTGGGCGAAGCACCGGGAGATCATTAAGGTAACCCCCACGCCGGCAAGCGGACCCAGAGGTCGCGAGAGCGTGGGAAGCGGCGGCAAAACGCCGGAAGCGTTCTCTACCTGAGGTTGGTGGCGCCGATGCTCGGTTCAAGCGTGAGCTTCGCGAGCCTTCAGCTCCGGGTCCGCTTGCCAGCGTTGATATACTGCTGCAGCTTTGCGAGACCTCAGCTCCGGGTCCACATGCCGGCGTCACCGTGCTGCAGCAGCTTTGCGAGCCCTCGACTCCGCTTGCAGTTGAGCCGCCACTCGCGCCTTTTCATTCATGGCGGGCGCGCCGTTATCAGAAACGACCGTTATCATCCATGGCTGAAGAGAGAAAGAGAGCGCGCGTCGGAAACGAACGCCCTTGTGCACCGCAGCGCCCCTAGTGGACTCCATGAAAACCAGAGCTACGCTCGACGAAGACAAGGGGGGGGGGGGGGGGGGACAAGGCTCGGCCCTAAGGTGCTTCGCCCCTAAAAGTAGTGAACTGGCTTTTTCAAGCATGCCGCTGGCATGCAACCATCGTCGCCCTTATACGTACGTCCATCCGCAGTTTCTGGACGTGTGATATTCTCCTCTTCCCCTCGCTGGCAGTTGGGAAACGATGGATTCGTACAATACGACTGTTCCATCTTGAAGAAGTGCAGAACGGTACACAACAAAGATCTCGAAAGCGTCATCTTGCACCCCTCTTCTGGCGACATCAAAACAGGTCTTCACAAGCGATCTATCTACGCAGCGGCCGCTCTCTGGTTTCGGAATTCGCATACATGGATCCTGGATGGTGTGCTTCGCAGCGCGTCCATGGCACGGCGTCTGCTTCGTGAAATTCTTGAATAAATCAGGCTGGCGCTCATGGCGGGGATTATTCCTCTTTTATGGCTACCCACTGAGGAAAGACACTGCGGAGGAATGGCAAAGGATCATAGCTGCAGCATAGCCGGCCCGCCTTGCTTCACGTACTCGCGAATAAAAGACATGGCTAGTTGGAAGGAAATGAAGGAGGCGCAGATGAACAGTAGACGCTATCTTTGTTACTGCTTGCTGAAGGTTGCAGATATTTCGTAGGGGTCGCTCCGGCATGCCCGGGTGTCCTTTATGTTTAATGTAACCAGTGGTAAGAGCGAATCTCTATGTGCCAAATCATTGGAAAGGTGTGTTGTGGTGTGGGTAATTGCTGTAATATTGCGGCGGTGGGCATGACTTTTTAGTTCGTGAGGAAATACAAGAAAGAATATTTGTGGCAGAGGGCTTGGTCACTGCATACGTTACAGTGAAGGCGCACAGTGGTCTTAAACTTATACGCACATACTCGGCAGGAGGCCCTGTATCCTCTGGGTCACCCAACTGTGGCCGGAACGACAGTAAGCGAACATTTTGCGGTACTTACCCTCTCAATATCCGAAGGGTCGGAAGAGCGACCAGAAAGAGTTGGAAATCTGCCGACAAGTACCACGTGTGGACGAGCACGTCCTGTAATTGAGACATGAGAGAATGATGTAATTAGTGGTAACTATAGCATCTAATCACTAAACCGGATGAGATGACCGAGATGATAATTCTGTAACAGTGGCTGAGCCACCTCTGTGGTTTCACGAGAAGGGGTTTACTTTAGGCATAAGATAAGCTGCGGAGAAAGGTGAAATCAGAATAAAAAAGCAGAATGTGTAACAACAATGTTCTCATTTTTATTTGTGGTTTTCAGCTCGCTTTGGAGGGTCAAATTATTGTCACTTACAGCACAATTAAAATGCAGGTACGCTGGAACTAATAATGAACAGTATACCTAATGCATGTCACGTAGTGTTGACTGTCCCTCCTATTATAACGAATGGTACTGGATTAATATATTTATGTAGTAATGTGCATAGCGAATAATCAAAAGGCGTACATTCCTTTTTGTAAGAGAATATGTAAAGTGCCATTACTGGTTACTCATTCGATAGTTTGCTTTTGCTCCCGCCGATATCCATAATCGGATCCCCTTGTTGACCCACTGTTCGAAATGGCTTGAACAAGATTTAGCACAACGGTCACATACGACACCAAACTATGCGCGCAACATTGCATAACGTGCAATTGAGGTGTCAGACAATATAGGATCTGATAAGCTGCAGTATTGTTTACCAGGCACCGCACTTCAATGACGCTCAGGCTCTGTGCGTGCACTGCTCTGGTCAATGAACATTGACAAACGCCTGCACTCAGGTGTCTTTATCCAAGGTTTCATTAGTCACGTTTAGGTGAGTGCGTTAGTGGCGGATCCAATGTAAACGGCAGTAGTGCGCCAGGAAGTCGAAAAGCACTATAGCTCCAGGGGAGTGTAGGTTGAGATGGTGCAATTGTCTAACGCGGTGCATGTAAACGCTGACGTATCAAACTCAGAAAGAGCAAGAAAAGTGAGACGGTTGACGGCGTGTGTTCTATACTGCACTCACCGGAGAAATTCGCTCATCGCAAATATGTTCCAGCTTGTTTCGGAGAAATGCGGAGAAACATTGCGGAGAAATGCCTTGGCGTGCCAGTTACTTTCTTAACAAAACGTCGTTTTGTGCATTGAAGCACAAAAGTAACTGGAACGCCAATGCATTTCTCCGCAAAGTTCGGGAATTAATATCTCGAAACTGGTGTCATCCTGAGAATTCGTTCCAAGTGGATCCGCGTTGTGAACTCCACGGCTAGAATTTTTAAATTGCAAATGGGCCATAAGGTAATTGGGTAAAAACTTAAGTAGTAAATGTTTGTTAATTAGTCGATTATGCATTTCCATTTTTTATGCAAGTAAAGTCCGCCTCTTCGAGTAGAACAGC
>NW_023605456.1:0-160001 GCF_013339745.2 Dermacentor silvarum
GCTGACGAACTAGAGAGCAACGTGCCTGATAGGCTGACCAATGGCAAGCTAGAACTTGTCCTCAAGGACAGTCAGCTTGCGTACATACCGCAGTCTGTCTTCCAAAAAGTTAAACCGTCAACGCTCGTTCTGAGCAATGTGACAGTGCGAAGCTACCGGACGCCCGATTCCGACACCTCTGTGTTTGCGGAGCTTCGAGACACACTGGAGAAGCTGGTCTTCCACAAGAACAGCAGTCTGCCGGACTCGTGGAGCTTGCTCAAGGACAACCGACTGCTCAGCGAGCTGCTACTCTTCAGGATGGCCTCGCTTCGACTGGGCCAGGACTTCAGCGAATTGCCGCCCAGTGTCAGGGACGTGGCCGTGGTCCAAAGCACGATCTCCGGTGTGGACGCCCGCTGGCTGTCTTCCTTGGACAACCTAGAGAGCCTCCGCATCGACAAGGTCGATTTGGAGAAGTTCGAAAGAACAATGCTTCCGAGACCCGCTTCCAAGCTGAAGTACCTCACGATAACGTGAGTATTGACTCTCATTTCTTTACATTATGGTACTTCAATTGTCGAGTGAGAAAGTAGACTTGCGGTCTTGACGTCTTCAACAATTGCTTCAAGGATAGCTTCGACCCTATGTAGTCCAAAGTAATTCAGAAGTCTCTGTTACGGCGTTTCCCACAGTACAGGTGTTGCTCGGACGCATAAAATCAGTGCGAGCAAGCGGTTGCCGCACACTATTAAATAACGACAGCGCCAAAATTTAATGAACACTTTGAGCGGTAGCACAGTGAGAGGGCGCCCTTCTTCAGATAAATGTAGCGCGTTGCTTCCAATCTACGCGCGGTTTCGTCAGCCTTCTTCCTGAATCACCGTATTAGCTTACGGTTCCATTATCAGAAGGATCAATTACTTATGTTTACGTGTATTTCTATAGGCGCAATACGCATTACGCCCCATCATGCGGGTTTCACTGTTCAGAAGAATGCACGACTTGATATTTTTGGGGTAGGTAACTGTATTTTACATGTGTCGTAATAAGCTGCCCTGGCGTTGATCTTGAGCCAACTAAGTTTTGTTTTTTTGCAGCAGAGGTCACAATTATTTATTGGACCTCTTGCAAAATACAGTCTTCTTGAGCAACGGTAACGAATTTGATTGGCAGAAACTCAGCACAATACTCCGAAGTTCGAATCCTGCTTATTTCGTACTTGTTGAGCTCCTTTGAATATCAAAGTTTATTATCACGTGGCCGGACGCAATGCGGAGGAAATTAAGACATTCAAAAGTAGGATAAACTGGACGTTCTGACACATATATCTTTGACTTTTGTTCCAGGTATCCTTTCGCAATGTTATGCTCGAGTTATTTAAAGAGTGCCGTCTTATATTATGCAGCAGGCCCTATAGTTTGAACGAAATCATCAGACCTGCAAGGAATTTTCATATAATGCTATTGCTGCTTTCTATTAGGAGATCGAAACATATTATATATAGAATAGGTAACCGAGCCACGGTTGTCTTTCGGTGTTATTAATAGTAAATGCAGGCGCGAAGAGGTGCGCAATATGATCGGAATTTCCATGGGTGGGTGGGTAGCTCATCAAAGACTATATAGTTTATAGTGCGACAAATGGTCTCAAACAATGCGCAAGTGCCTAGCATAGGGGAAATGAAGAGCGCGGTAACACTTGTTGCTGGAAAAGCAGTTGCATTATTAATCTTAGCACACAGACACACCAAAAAAATAAATAAACTATGCCCGTAGCATGTCATCTGCGAGTCGCTAGCAAATCTGCTAATTTAGTAATGTTCACCGCAACAATTTCCCAATTTCGTCCCACGCGAAGAAGGAGGTTTCGAGCTTTTACCACGTGTGAAACGTTCGCCCTGGCGCAGATGCAGAAGGGTGCGAAAACAGCAACTGCCGCGCTGGCCATCGGAATTTCACCCGATCACCGCTCGCATTGACTGGGACCTGTCGCCACTAGGCTTTGAATAGTCCACGTCTAAAAGCGCACAAATTTCGGTTGGGGACGTGGCCCACTTAGAACAAAGTGACGATCAGAATTATTGCTACTTCGATACGGCAACCACTTACACCGTTGTTACGTCGTGCTTTTTTTGTGTGTGTGTGTGTGTGTGTGCCAGCTACAAGATTGAACTGAGCTGATAACCAACCGCCTTTAGTAGCACCCCTACAGGTCTACATACCTGTAGATGCACGTAAAAAGGCATGCAGCCAAGTGTCCTCAGCGGTCAGTCAGATTGATCTCTTAACTTGCCCTTCCTTCATTTGAAGCTTCATGCAATTTTTCACTGTGCTTTTCTCAGTGGTACAGACTTGTCGGCGCTACCCGAAGACTTCGGACAGGACCTGCCATCTCTGGAGAAGCTCAACCTGAGAAGGAACAAGTTCGCCACTATTCAAGAGGCCGCGTTAGCTCCTTTCAAGAGTCGCACAGTCGTCGTCCAACTCGAGGGTAAGGATCTTTACTAAATCCTAGTGCTGCCACGTTGCTTTTTTTTCTGATTTAATGGAACCGAACGTCATAGTCTCGGCAGCTGTGAACAAATAAGAAAACGCTGCAAAAATTACTTCTTGACATTGAGAGATAAATGAAATGTTTTAGTTGTAAAGGGGTTTTATTCGAGTCGTAGAGCAGTAGCGACAAACGTAGCAGGTGGGGCGCAGCCAGGCAGCGAACTGAGTACGAGCCACATGATGGCAGCGGGGCTTTTTCAGCGTGCCGATCTCCTTCCTCACAATCACCCCCGGTATGGAAAAGTAGCCATCCTGGCGACCTAGGGAGAGGTCATCGGATCGTAGTACGGCTTGAGCCGGCCAATGTGCACAGTCTCTCGCCCGCGATGACGGAGATCGGTAAATGGCGATACGGGATCGACCACGTAATTAAACAGTGATGTTTGCGCAACCACGCGGTACCAAAGCAAACCAAACAATCCTTCACTCATTAATCAAACTGACCACACAACCAGGTGCCAAATTCACACAGCTTTTCGTTCCTGAAAGATGCTCCTTAATCGTCGGCTGCCTTCCCTAAAAATATTGTGACGTAGATAGAGAGTTGGCAAAATTATATTTACAAAATATATACAGGGAAGTCACAGCCAAGATTGCAGAACAACAACAGCCACGAACGTGCTTCTTCAATCGTCATCTTCGTCGTCCTGCTGAGCGCCTTCTTCAGAATGCGGGAATGGCCTGTAACAATATGTTTGTCGTCGCTATTGGTTGGTATTTCTTCTTACGAAGTGATCCAGCATAAAAACTGTTTCGTGAATGCGGTCCTGAAAGGCTTAGTGACCAGCGTGGGCAGGTGTTTACTGAGCGAAACAGACATTGCATATTTATAGCGAAAGTACAGTAAAACGACGACAGTTCCCACTTTTTCGTCACTATTCGTGGAGTTGAGTTGGTCGAGGAACGGTCATGCGTCAGCGAAAACTTTATCTCCAAGATGTGTCACGACGCGTTCCCGTATGCTGAAAGGTCGTAATGTTACAGAACCTTTAAATAAACCAAGCTTTGCCAAAAATACAAACTCCTAAGGCATTAACATTCTCCACTTAGCATGATTAGCCAGCGACTGTAAAAGTGTGACACAGAGTATTCTGCTTCAACGTCACTTGTAAATTTCACGACTACGTCTTTCCTGCGGAAAGCCTCGCTTAAATTGAAACTACCGCTGAACCGTATGGAGCTCAGCGCGGACGGTCTTATCTTTTGCATGCACTAGCAGCCAAAATTCCGCAGTTTTGGCAACGCAGATACACAGAAGCACGCATACACAGCAGCCACGTTTCTCATTTCACTTTCCGTCGCGGCGTTTCTATTACGGAATTGCCTGAATAATCGCAAGACGAGCTAGAAAGCAAAGAAAAACAGTCTTAGGGAGCCACTGACAGATAGACGGTCTTTGCACCTCGAGAGCGCGTGCTCTTTTTTGTTGGTGTTGTTCGTAGTTTCTTTCGCCGTGAGAGAGCGGCCGGAGTGACCGGTCCGCGCGCCTCTCCCCCATCGTCCCCACCCCTCACTTCCTACGCGAATGTTCAATCCGCCGCAGGGAATCCCCTGGAGTGCGACTGCAGTATTCTCTTCCTGCTCGGCTACCCGGACAGCTGGCAGTACCCCAACTGCGAGAGGCCAGCAACGCTGGCCAAGACGCCACTTCGCCAACTCACGCCGTCCAGCCTGGGTTGCACTGCCGCCTCGCCCGTCGTGAAGAATGAGCAAATAAAAACACGCGCGCGTGCGCGAGCACGTCTGCGTTTTGTCTGCCGTTTTTCCAACATGCAAAGCAAGTCAGTTACGACGGCAATATCAGTTTGTTCCGGCAAGCGCCTCTCAAGTGCTTTTTCTTTCTCGTTTTTTTTTTTTTTAGAGTCCTTTTTGCTTCATTTTTCTCTCGCATCTTGACAGTCTTAAGTTGGTTTCGCTCTTGTTGTCGTTCTCCGACGCGAGTGAGGTTTGCCCGGATGCCAAAAGTCGGTCGAGGACGTAAGCACCGCTAAGGAACTGGGAAAACTTACTGAATATAAATTGTACGTGCTATATGACGGTACAGTGCGGTTGTTTTAAACTTTATGTGAACTATGCGTAAAAGCATTCTGATTTTCAGTTACCTCATTTTATCATAATTATTCCCTTTCGGAGCTGACCCATGTTTGTAACTCAGCAACTATTTCTTTTATTCTACGTTCTTTAGTAGCGTGACTTGCAGGGACGGGCCCTACTGTATGTTGTACTTTATTCTTTAAGATTTGTCATCTCGCTCTTTCTTTCCTCTTTCCTCCCCTCCTTCCTATCTTTCATTTCTATCTTTGTCTCCTCCTTTCTGAAGAGTAGGCAGGCGTTGGGCCCCTTCTGGTGGCAGTTGCCAGCCTTGCTCCTCGCTTTCTTTTTCCTGTGTATGTGTTTTCAAATCAAATAATAAGCGAAGAATGGTAGGCAGAATCACCCATATGGATGCCAAACTCTTCTACACATACATTATATATATATATATATATATATATATATATATATATATATATATATATATATATATATGCCATCATCATCATCAGCCTATATTTATGTCCACTGCAGGAATGTTGGATGGATAACCGGTGGACCATTAGAGTTTCAGAATGGATACCAAGAGAAGGGAAGCGCAATCGAGGACGGCAGAAAACTAGGTGTGGTGATGAAGTTACGAAATTTGCAGGTGCAAGTTGGAATCAGCTAGCGCAACACAGGGGTAATTGGAGATCGCAGGGAGAGGCCTTCGTCCTGCAGTAGACATTATATATACATATACAGTATAAAGATGCGGCTATTGCCGCAATGGTTTGCATGCAGCAACCCGAGGTCATACCAGTCTGGTAGATGCACGAATGCCGTATGGGGAAATGGCTGAAATGAAAGCAACCCAACATCAGCTAGTTTACCAGTTTACCGCTCTGCTTGCGCGTTGAGTACCCTTATACCACGAACCTTCTTCCACTTCCTTAGCGGGCGTAAATCGTAGGGAAAATGCGAATGTGCCACATTTTGCTGCTAACCTGAAAAGTTTCGCAAGCTGAGAGTAAAGAAGGCCGAGAGAAAACAATAAGCGAGATGCTTAGCAACGTTTGCCAGCAGCTTGAGCTTATAAAAAACCGTTGACGAAAAAAAAATTACACCATCTTCCCGTAGGGGAACCCTGAGTAGTATGCGAAGCAGCCATGGGGTCGACTCAAGGTAGTTTTATCAGCTGTATAAACTTGGGCATGCAGCAGCACGAGCAACGCGCACAACTGTTGTCGACGCCGTCGGCGTTTTGCCCGCGTTCGCACCGAACGCGCGCGGCGTTGGTGACTGTTGCCGGTGCCTCTGGGGCGCCTACCGTCGCGTCTCTAACCTAAGCTGCTTCGCATTATCGCGCGCGCAGCCGCAGGTGTTGCCATTCGTTGCACAATCCGGAGAGGAGAGGAGGAATGCCGAGAGGAGAGGAGATGAGACAAGGAGAGGAGAGGAGGGGTAGGCGGATGCGCATGCGCAGTAGGGGTGTGGACGCACGGCGGTTGGATGGATGGAGGGAGGGAGGGAGGGAGGGAGGGAGTGACATAGCCCCGAGCATAACATGCTTCGCATCTTAAAAAATCCTGCAGATCCCACGCATTGTGGAAATCGTGTTAATGCGAAGCGTTTTGCAGGTAGCTGGCTATCCAGCATCCCTTGGGGTTCTGCAAATACTTACAACGCGGACGAACACGTTTGTGTAAGGAGAGCGATTGCATGCCTGACGCGAGTGTGTGCACGTGTGATGACGGCATCATGGCGACGACGAGGGAGAGACAAATAGAAGAAAGGCAGGGAGGTTAACCAGACGCACGTCCGGTTTGCTACCCTGCACTGGGGGTATAGGGATGAAAAAAATCCACGCATCTCCACGAAGTGAATCATGACGAGTGGGCGAAGTACTGGGGATCGCTCTTACCGTAAATCACCCGTGGCATTATCCACTCGCGCATGTCGCATGTCATGCGCATGTCGCATGTCGCGCGCGGTGTTTTGGCCTTTTATTTTGTTCTTGTTAACCTTTTACGTTGGCAGGTGCGAGCCAACGATGGCCGTGAGCACGGACAACGTGGACGGACGGACAAGCCTCGACCCTAAGGTGCTTCGCCCCTAAAAAGAGACAGAGGAGAGAGCACAGTTTCGCGCACATTTGAAGGTTCGCACTGAATCTATATACGCGGTCACCGAGACCTCTCGTCTTGAGGTGCTGCAATAACGCTTTCGTGACTTTCTGTGCCATCGACGCGTACGGCCATGGTCCAAGGATATTCATTCCCGAAAATGGTCTAGAGTATGGTGACGACGACGGTCACTGTCACCAATGGCGACGACAACAGTGGCAACGATAGTACAACGGCTGCGATGGGATGATGAATAATTTGTTGTACTCCGGCGAATAAACGTTATTGTGTTGAACCGCATAGGCCACAACATTAATGTCATGCACTGTTAATGCCACTGCAGTACACCGTTCACAAGCACTTTTGAAATGCAACCACCAAATCAGGTATAGTGTGAGACGCCCAGGCATCCACATCACGGGGACTCTAGGGCAGTATATGATGCTTGTCGTCCTATACCCCCACGCCAGTGCAGGGTAGCAAACCGTAAACTCGCCTCTGGTTAACCTCTATGGCTTTCCTTTCTCTCTCTGGTCATGCCATAGTCTTATCAAGGATGTGAGCACACACTGAAATAAGACACCTGTCTAATCATGTGTAGGTATTTTGTGCCACTTGTGTCACTGCGGGCGCAAACACATTCAGAGGAAAATGCGATGAATTTGCCCACTCTCATTGGCCCAAGAGCGGTCCAGCCCAAATATGCGAAATTCAAGATAATCAAAGAAGCCGTTGAACATCATGCGCTATGCCAATAAAGGGCCTGTGGATTTTAGATATACCTGTAAGCTGATATTAGATGTACTTGTCTTATTCGCGATTTCTTGTTTTGTTATGCGTAACTGAGATGCGCTCCACCCGCCGTGGTTGCTTAGTGGATAGGACGTTGCGCTGCTAAGAGTGCGGTCACCGGATTAAATCCCGGCCACGGCGGCCGCATTTAGGTCGGGCCGAAATGCAAAAAACGTCCGTGCGCAGTGCATTGCGTGCGCGTTAAAGAGCCTCAAGTACTTCTTCTTTCTGGGGTTTTACGTGCCAAAACCAGTTCTGATTATGAGGCACGCCGTAGTGGAGGGCTCCGGATTAATTTTGACACCTGGGGTTCTTTAACGTGCACTACAACGCAAGCACACGGGCGTTTTTGCATTTCGCCTCCATCGAAATGCGGCCGCCGCGGCCGGGATTCGATCCCGCGATCTCGAGCTCAGCAGCGCAACGCCTTAGCTGACTGAGCTACCGCGGCGGGTAAAGAGCCTCAAGTAGTCAAAGTTAATCGGGATCCCCCCCCCCCTCCCCTTACGGCGTGCCTCATAATCAGACCGTGGTTCTGGCATGTACAACCCAAGAATAAAAAAAAAAATCCGGCAGATCCCACGCCCTGTCGGAATCGATGTTATGCGAAGCAGTGTGCGGGGAGCCTACCAAGTTAACGAAACGACCATGAGAGCACCAAGAAGTAGGCGGCTCTTTAATGACACGCATGTCATGACATTCATTCTCATGAATATGACTTCTACCACGATCTCTTAGCGTTTTCTTCCCTCAGTAGCCACGTCCGAACCCATTTCAGTGATTTTTGAGTGTTAATCTTTTTTGCTGAGTCATTGTCATTTTTGCTGAGTCATGTTCATTACTATGACTTCTATCACAATCCTTAAGTGTTTCCATCACTTAGTGCCCACGTCCGAACCCATTTCAATGGTTTTTGAGTATTCATCTTTTTTAGTTGAGTCATTGTCATTTTTGGTCAGTCATGGTCATGACTATGATTTCTACCATCATCTTTTAGTGTTTTCTTCACTTAGTGCCCTCGTCTGAACCCATTTTAGTGGGTTTTGAGTGTTAATCCTTTTTCGCAGAGTCATTGTCATTTATGCTCAGTTATGGTCATTACTATGACTTCTACCAGCATCCTTTAGTGTTTCCTTCCCTTAGTACCCACGTCCGAACCCATTTGAATGGTTTTTGAGTGATAATCTTTTTCGCTGGGTCATTGTCATCACCTACATGACACGCATGTCATGATATTCATGTCATGACATATAATTTATGTTTGCCATATACTCTTGTCATAGTATGCCATTTTTGGTACATACCAAGTTAACGAAACGACCATGAGATCACAAAGACGTAGGCGGCTAGATATATAGATACTGTCAAAGTAGCAAATGTTCGCCAAGAAATGCTTCGCATTTAAAAAATTTGGAGGACGCTTAAGCTTCGCCTTCAAGAGTGGAACGCGATAGCATTCAAAGATCCTTCACTGTTTCTCACACCAACGCCTCCTTTAGAAAGATGTTGCTCACACTTCCCGGCAACTGCAGCTTAGGTAACCGTAATGTTTACCGGGAAACGCTGGCGGTGAACGCTATGCACGAAGGCGCGCTTTCTTGTAGAAACGCGGCCTCTTTCGTGGGCCAGCCTTCTTTTATTATTGCGATAGCAATTATATGGACACTCAAAAGCAGATTTCTGCCGTCGCCGTCGCCGTCGCCGTCGCCGTCGCCGTCGCCGTGAGGTTCCGTATGACGTCAATCGAGATGAAATCGTCGCCGCGCGCCGCCGAACGCTGTATGCGCGAGTGAAAGGTCGCGAGGGACGCGCTCTTTCACGGCGAGTGAACACACGGCGGAGAACAAACGCGCGTTCTGCGCCGTGCTTCCTTAAGGGCTACAGAAGTAGGCGTCTCTTCCTCCTTTACAATCACCATATATGTAGAGCAAACGCGCCTTCTTTCGACGCGCGAGAGGCCGTGGGGGAGGGGGGGAGGGGAGGGAATGGAGGCGACGTTTAGCTGCGGCACCAAATGCCTATTTATATCAGAGGCTCCGGCAACAGTCACCAACGCCGCAGGCATTTTGAGCGAACGCGGGCAAAACGCCGATGGCGTCGACAACAGTTCTGCGCGTTGCCGGTGCTGCTGCATGTCCAAGATTATACAGCTGATAAAGCTAATATCATTACTCCGTATAGCTCTCTACAAATTTGCTATCGCAATTGATGCTTCGCCTTTCAGGTGAAACTGCGACTTTTGTTTGCACCTTTAATATATCAGCCTCAGATGATTTAGCATAAAAGACATGCGCTGTCGGTGTTTTGTTTCATGACAATTGTTTGTGGGCTGTCACTCTCAAAATTCTGAGGAATAACTTTGTAAAGAATGCAAGACAAAGTGTAAGCAACTTTAGTGGTAAAATCTATTTGGAGGGCCTGCGTGGTTGGGGTCCTTGGGGATGATTTTCTCGGCCGCGGGCGCCAATGCCGACGCCGGATTTTCTGCGACATGGGGTCTTAAACGCTATCGCAATTTTCACCCGAAAGGCGAAGCATAATTGCGCTAGCAACTTAGTAGAGAGCTATACGGAGTAAGGATAGCAGTTTTATCAGCTGTATAAACTTGGACATGCAGCAGCACCAGCAACGCGCAATACTGTTGTCGACGCCGTCGCCGTTTTTCCCGCGTTCGCAGCGAACGCGCACGGCGTTGGTGACTGTTGCCAGGGCCTCTGGGGCGGCTCGGTGGTTTTAGACGAGATCAGAACGGGAAAGTCGTCAAGCAGCGTCGGAAGTCTTTACCACCTTCTCGCGACGCAACGTTTTAGATGCGAAGCATCTTATGGTCGGGGCTTTGTCACTCCCGCCCTCCGCCGTGCGGCGTCCACACCCCTACTGCGCATGCGCATCCTCCTCCCCCTCCTCTCCTCTCCTTGTCTCATCTCCTCTCCTCTCGGCATTCCTCCTCTCCTCTCTGACGCTCCTCTCCTCTCCGGATTGCGCAACGAATGGCAACACGTACCTGTGGCTCCGCGCGCGATAATGCGAAACAGCTTAGGTTAGAGGCGCGACCTTAGGCGCCCGAAAGGCACCGGCAACAGTCACTAACGCCGCGCGCGTTCGGTGCGAACGGGGACAAAACGCCGACGGCGTCGACAACACTTATGCGCGTTGCTGGTGCTGCTGCTGCATGTCCAAGTTTATACAGCTGATAAAACTACCTTGAGTCGACCCCATGGCTTCTGCGCATACTACTCAGGGTTCCCCAACGGGAAGATGGTGTAATTTTTTATTGCGATAGCAATTATATGGACACTCAAAAGCAGATTTCTGCCGTCGGCGTCGCCGTCGCCGTAGCCGTCGCCGTCGCCGTGAGGTTCCGTATGACGTCAATGGAGATGAAATCGTCGCCGCGCGCCGAACGCTGTATGTGCGAGTGAAAGGGCGCGAGGGGCGCGCGCTTTCACGGGGAGTGAACGCACGGCGGAGAACAAACGCGCGTTCTGCGCCGTGCTCGCTTAAGGGCTGCAGAAGTAAGCGTCTCTTTGCTCCTTTATAATCACCATATATGTAGAGCAAACGCACCTTCTTCCGACGCGCGAGAGGCCGTGGGGGAGGGGGAGGGGGGGAGGGGAGGGAAGGGAGGCGACGTTTAGCTGCGGCACCAAGTGCCTATTTATATCAGAGGCTCCGTGCAACAGTCACCAACGCCGCACGCATGTGTTGAGCGAACGCGGGCAAAACGCCGAAGGCGTCGACAATAGTTCTGCGTGTTGCCGGTGCTGCTGCATGTCCAAGTTTATACAGTGATAAAGCTAATATCATTACTCCGTATAGCTCTCTACAAATTTGCTATCGCAATTGATGCTTCGCCTTTCAGGTGAAACTGCGACAACTTTTATTGCGATAGCAATTATATGGACACTCAAAAGCAGATTTCTGCCGTCGGCGTCGCCGTCGCCGTCGGCGTCGCCGTCGCCGTCGCCGTCGCCGTCGCCGTGAGGTTCCGTATGACGTCAATGGAGATGAAATCGTGGCCGCGCGCCGCCGAACGCTGTATGTGCGAGTGAAAGGGCGCGAGGGACGCGCTCTTTCACGGGGAGTGAACGCACGGCGGAGAACAAACGCGCGTTCTGCGCCGTGCTTCCTTAAGGGCTGCAGAAGTAGGCGTCTCTTTCCTCCTTTACAATCACCATATATGTAGAGCAAACGCGCCTTCTTCCGATGCGCGAGAGGCCGTGGGGGAGGGGGGGAAGGGGGAGGGAAGGGAGGCGACGTTTAGCTGCGGCACCAAGTGCCTATTTATATCAGAGGCTCCGGCAACAGTCACAACGCCGCACGCATTTTGAGCGAACGCGGGCAAAATGCCGACGGCGTCGACAACAGTTCGGCGCGTTGCCGGTGCTGCTGCATGTCCAAGTTTATACAGCTGATAAAGCTAATATCATTACTCCGTATATCTCTCTACAAATTTGCTATCGCAATTGATGCTTCACCTTTCAGGTGAAACTGCGACAACTTTTTTTGATATAAATACGCATTTGGTGCCGCAGCTAAACGTCGCCTCCTCTCCCGTCCCCCGCGGCCTATCTCGCGATGGTAGAAGTCGCGTTTGCTATATATATATATATATATATATATATATATATATATATATATATATATATATATATATATGGTGATTGTAAAGGAGCAAAGAAACGCCTAATTCTGCAGCCCTTCAGGGAGCACGGCGCAGAACGCGCGTTTGTTCTCCGCCGTGGGTTCGCTTCCCGTGAAGGCGCGCGTCCCTCGCGCCCTTTCACTCGCACATACAGCGTCCGGCGCGCAGCGACGGGTGCCCCTCAGTCGGGCCGTGACGGAGGGCGACTTCACAGGACTGAGGCTGTGGCGACACCTGGCGACCCACCACCCAGACAAACGGGTGGCACTGGGATGCCCCCCACGACCACTCCCCCAGCGAGGCCTGGCTCGCAGGGAGACCTCGCTCCTTCTCCGGCTCCGCATCGGCTGCAGCTGGACGGCAGCACGCAGCTACCGACTGGGACGAGCGACGTCCCGAGCTCCTGCGGGGAGCAGACGATCGAACATCTCCTGCTGGCCTGCCCGGCGTACCTCCAGCAGCGGGGCCCACTCCTGCAGGAGTTCCGCCGCCTGGGCCTCCCTGTGGCAAGGAGGAAGATCTCCTCTTCCCCGGCCGACACCACCTTTCTGCACTTCGAGGCGTCGTGGAGTTCCTTGACTCGTCAGGGCTCTCCGCACGCCTCTAAGGACATTTCTACAAGCGGGAAGGCCTCACGGCCTCCCACTCCACCCCGGGCCTGACCGGCCTGGCACAACACCCCTGCAGACTCTGCAGCACACCAAGGCCTTCCATCTCGGCCTGATACGTGCCGCCTATGCCTTTTTGCTTCGCCCAGCCATGGCGTCTCCACTCTATCCCTTCTTTCGCTCCCACTTACCCCTCCCCGTTGGCGCTGAGCCGTGCTCCCTCAAGGGCTGCAGAAGATAGCACCAACCTTTCCCTTTCCCTCAAGAACCACTTACCAGCGACGTTTGGCGCTGAGCCGTGCTCCCTCAAGGGCTGCAGAAGATAGCGCCAACCTTTCCCTTTCCCTCAAGAACCACTTATCTATCAGCGACGATTTCATCGCTGTTGACGTCATACGGAACCTCATGGCGACGGCGACGCCGACGGCAGAAATCCTCTTTGAGTGTCCATAAAATTGCTATCGCAATAAAAATTTGCCGGCCCTTCCACTCCGTGAAAATGGATGATAAGCGAAGCTTGTCCCTTTGTATACCTAGCCGTCCCTCTTTGCCATCAACGTTATGTTTACTGGAATGTGCCTTTGTTCTTCATCCTGCCTTAGAATCAATTCATTCATTCATACTCGTACTTGTGTCGCTGTTCGTCGGAGCGGATGACGCACACTGTTGAGAGACAAGTAATTGTCGAACCACAAACGCTTGCGTTCGATGTCTCTAGTTTGCTCGGCGGCGTGGTTAGCAGCATCCGCCTGCCCATGGCCGCTTGCAATTCTTCAAAATTAAATAGCTTAAAATAAATTGCTTCAAAATTAAATCTGTTCGTCATGTAAGACAATGTATGGCTCATACCACCGTAAACGCGGCCTCCCCATTACGACGACAGAAGAGAAGTGAAATTCTAGGCTGGAATGATGAGCGGCAACGGAGCCAGCTGCGAAACTTGACTTTAAAACTTGAAAAACTTTATTTTTATAGCAATTATATGAACACTCCAAAGCAGGTTTCTGCCGGCGTCGCCGTCGCCGTCGCCGTGAGGTTCCGTATGACGTCAATGGAGATGAAATCGTCGCCGCGCGTGGTAGGTCAGTCCAGGGCCCGAGGGACGCGCGCTTTCACGGGGAGTGAACCCACGGCGGAGAACAAACGCGCGTTTGCCATCTAGGCGTCTCTTTCTCTTTACAATCACCATATACGGCGCTGAGCCGTGCTCCCTCAAGGGCTGCAGAAGATAGCGAGCTCTGTCAAACGCGCCTTCTTCGATCACGTTTAGCTGCAGCACCAAGTGAGCTGTTCTTCATGGCAGCTGATAAAGCTACTATCATTACTCCGTATAGCTCTCTAGGCAATTGATGCTTCGCAGCTGCTCCCCGGCGTACCCTCAGTCCAGGGCCCCTGTGGCCGGTCTGTCGATCAGCTTGTGTTTTGCTCCGGTGTTGGTGTTTTGAAGAAGAGGACGACGACGAACGCGAGAATAATGGCACGAGCGCGTTAGCGCGGTTGCGCGAGGAGCGCCAGTGGAAGAAGACGACGACGCTCGAGCCATTGGTGATGATGATAGTTTTTGCGTACAAAAATCTGTGCCTTATAACAAGCTTCGCTTGAAAATATAAAAAAACAATCAGAGCCCTTCCACTCCGTGAAGATGGTCGAACAGCGAAGCTGTTTTAGTTACAACGAGTGTTACATGTGCATGTGTTGCACGTGATGCATTTGCGTAAACACAAGTAAACACAGATCTACAACACAAACTTATATTGAAACGTTGCGAGGCGAGAAGAGGCAGCGACTTCCGACGCCACTCGACGAGTGTCCAGCAGGGGCGTAGCCAGAAATTTTTTTCGGGGGGGGGGGGGGTTCACCGGCCCAACCGGGGGGGGGGGGGGGGGGGGCAAGCTTCTGCTTTCCTCTAGGTCACGTGATCGATAATTAATAGCGGTAGTGTAAGTAGACTCTATACATGTATAGTAAAGACATGGGACCCCCCCCCCCCCCCCCCGGGTGTGCGTGTGCTTGTGAAGAAATGAAGTAAAAAGTAAAGTAAGCTCAGTAAATACAGTAAGTACGACAGTTATTACAGTGGGCGTTTGGAGCAACGGTCTCTCATCGCGCCACTGAATGGACCAGTCTTCGAAAACGCATCATTGAGACGACCCGTGCGATCGGAGAAGGCATCATTAATTGTTAATTTCCGTTAAGCGTAGATGGCGTCGTCTTCGTCGGGGCGAAGTGCGTTTCACAAGTCAAGGACGGCTATACGCGTGAAAATGCACTCCCATAGCAATAGTTTGTTCGCTGCGTCTTTGGGCTAGAAAACTTAAATACGCGCAAAAACGCGTAAGGCGTTTTTTTTTTTTTTTCGAAGCTTTCGTAGCCCTGCTCCCTCATTCGAGAGGTTTACATTTCCTGCGGCAAGTGCATGGGCCGCTGTGTCTTCCGCTGTGTGCGAGCGTGCAGCCGTCATTTGCCTTTACGTCAACAGATTCAGAATTGTACAGAATATTTCACCGCACAGCACAGATATGGCATGTGTAGGCATTTTAAGTAGTGCGTGCAACTCATTTCTGCTTCACTTAGGCCGGTGCAAACAGGAAGCGGCCTTGTACCTCACAGAATCTCGACTGATTGGTGTACTAGTGATGCAGGAATGAACTCCGGTATTGTTCAGTGCATAGTGCACATAATCAATTTCTCAGGATGCGTGAACTCCGACGAGAACTGTCAGCGCCTGCAACAAGAGTTTACTTACGCTTTACTGCGCACAGCAGTAATTCATGCTTGTCGGCTGTCTGTTTCGTGCATTCTATTGCGAGTCGGTGGAATTTCACTGCTGTCATCAACCCCTTCGTGTGTACATTGCTGATTTGGGATTCCACAACAAAACAGCAGCTACCAGCCTTCCGTAATTGCTCGTTTGGGATTCAGCAACACAACGGTAATTACCAGCCTTCCGTAGGGGCGCAATCGCAAACAAGAGACGTTTCTCGCGCAGACTAAGCCTACGTTCATACTTGGAAAGCGGCAAGCGGGCGGAAAGGCCAAAGCGGCCGGAAAATTTTTTCCGCGCCTGTCCAAGTTGGTCACATTTGTTTTGCTACCGCCGTGGCCGCCGCTGCTGTTTTCGTCCAGATCCATCTAGTCTGCGTACGTTTGTCGGCGTGGTGGCGCTCATTATCGCATTATTTCGAGCGGTATGTTCATTCTTTGACCCACGTACCATCATCAAAAGTGATCATTTTACGCAACTTCGCGCGTCATCTGCGACCTTCGGTAAATTCCTCGTTGGCGTTCCGTAATTCTCCGCACACGGGCGCGGTAGCGCTGAGTCACAGGTTGGTGCCTAGGCGTGATAATATTTCTTTAATAGCTTTTATTTACAAGTTGTAATAACATTTCATCATTTCGTATTGTCGGCGCCTCCGGGACACCAAAGGGGCAGCGGGAACACCACAGCTAAAACCCGGACTGGCCCTTGTGTTGGGGCTCGCCAAAGCCTGCGCGTCCTATGTGAGACCTACGCTCCCAATCTATCGTCGCGACGAGAAAAGCACCCCGCGACTTCTGCAACATACCGTACACGTGCGAGGAGAATTATGGAGCGCCAACGAGGAATCTGCCTAACTATTGTCTGCCATGGAAGTGGAAGAAGAAATGGCTTTTATACTTCTACCTACTTGTTTTCTAGAAATGGACAATGAATAAACGGACTCCGGTCGCGCGACGTTGATTACTATCGCGAGTATTGCTGACAGTACGTTTTAGTGCCACTCTTGTCGTAGAGCAAGGGCTGGTTCTTGATCGCGTCGATCAGCATTACAGCCTACACTTTTGATGCCATGGTTTTGGTGCCCGGTGCCATTTTACGATCGGTTGTTTACATGCTAGTGTAGCTTCCAGTGAAGCAGAACGACTTTCCGCCGTGTTTCCGCTTCGCCATGGCGAAAAAATCAGCCCGAGACCGATTTGGCTCGCAGCCTGTTTTTCTGCCTGTTTTTTTGCCTGTTTTGCCGCCTAGGTGAGATTTTGCCGCTTCCTACAGCTTCGAGACCAAGTGTGAACGTAGCCTAAAATCCTGCGCGAGCGCGGCCTAACCGGCACTTGAAGGGAAGCGGCGGAAATGTATACCGGAGATTTCGACCACCTGGGGTCTTTAACGTGCAACCTAAATCTAAGTAAACGGGCGTCGAGCGTTTTCGCCATCATCTAAAATGCGGCTGCCGCCTTTGTTGCTTCATTTGTTGCGCATTTGTTGCTTCAGAATGCGGCCGCCACATTCTCGCCCAAAACTTCACAGAGAGTGAAAGCCTTGACAAACACCGTGACAGTTTTTTCCATATGCAGACATGATTCGCTGTAAATTACCAACCCAAACGGAAGCGCCCAGGAATTAAATTGTGATAGTAGCACCAGGTTTCATGAATTCTGTCAGCGCGAAGCGACGAAAACAAAGGGTGGGTAAGTAGGGGGGGGGGGGGGGGGGGGGTTGCGGAAAAAATTTCGGGGGGGGGGGTTGAACCCCCCCCCCCTGGCTACGCCACTGGTGTCCAGTTCTCTGGTCGAAACCTGCCAAGCCGCCGCCAGAGGCATCGGCTGCAGTCACGGACACCGCGCGCGTTCGGCGCGAACGCGGGAGACGCGGACGGCGTCGGCCGCAGCTGTGCGCGTTGCCTCGTTGGTGCTGCGGTTAGGTCTGGCTTGCGCTTCCCTCTTCCGTATAGCTCCGGGTTGACCTCCCGCCGGAGCCATTTCGCTGCGGATTCCTTTGCGCGGAACGTAGAATTCGCCCGGCGACGATGCTGCCGCTCTCGGGCGAGATCCCACAGCCGCTCGCGCCAAGCAAAATCAGTGGCGAGAAAGGGCGCGCGCTCCCCATTTCAGTCTCTCTCCCCCTTCCTCGGGGGAGAGAGCTCCTCAGCCGGTGCGGCCGATGATGATTTATTGGCATCCCCTTTGAAACGGGGCGGCGAAAAATAGCCACCTAGCCTGCTTGATTTATTCAGGTATACTATACATGTTCTTTATCTAGCATTTTTGTATACCTCGCATTATTCTTTTTCTTTTTCAAAAATTTACCTTGTACCACTACCTATGATTTTAAGAGATCAGGTCGTATCCATCTTTTCCCTGCTTTTTTTCCACCAGTACTCTAATCGCCTCTTGCTTATCTCTACGGCTGATCTGTTGATGTTTCCTTCCACTTTAAACCCAAGCGCTTCTGGGAGTTGCACGTTACCTACGGTTCTCGCTGGGTGGATCCCGTCGCATTCCATTAGGATGAGCTGAGTGGTCTCTGGATCTTTACTGCTGCATACACATGCCTCATCTAGTTCCGAATATTTGCTCCGGTATGTTTTGGTCCTTAGGCAACCGGCTCGAGCATCAAATAGCAAGACACTACCCTTTGTGTTATCGTACAGATTTTCCCTTCTAATTTCTTTCTTCTCATTCTTGTAAATCTCCATCGTCCTTTTTGTTTCCATTCTTTGCATCCAATTCACGGTCTCTATTTCTCTCACTTTCTTTCTAATGACTCCTGGTTGTCTATTTACAGTTTCCATTATCCTGTACTTGGTTGCCAACTTCCTTGACCTCTTCCTCCATTCTGTGTCCACGCTTTTCATGTAGAGATACTTGTGCACTTTAGCCGCCCATTTATTTTCATCCATGTTCCTGAGCCTTTCTTCAAAACTAATTTTGCTCTGTGCTTCTCTGACTTCAAAAGAGGCCCAACCCATGTCACCCTGCACTGCCTCATTTGTGGAATTACCGTGGGCTCCCAAAGCCAAACGGCCTACTGATCTTTGGTTAACTTCCAAACCTCTTACTGAACGCAGCGCACCTAGCGGTGGGTGTGGCAACCTGCTCCCTGCATGACACCGGCTGTCAGACGGACGGCACAGCCTCGAACCTACAACAGCTCCGCTGTTAAAAAAAGAAATAAAGGCGATCACTACTTTGTTGGTCAATGCTTCGTGCTAAATAAGCCGGAGCATCTGGGAGCACATACAAAGTTATTTTAGGAGGCATTGGAGGCATTTTTAGGGCATACACAGTTGCCCCAAAGTTGTGTAGCCAAAATAAGAAATCAAAGAAGGGGCTGAATATCATGCACAATTCCATTAAGATATCTCTGTGCAGCCGACATGTTATTTCAGCCGACATATTATTTACAAGTTTTATGCCGCGATTATTGCTTCATTGCGCAGAGCGGAATTGCGCTCGCTGGCACTTCTGTGTAGGTCGAAATTACTACCCTGCCCGGCGCACGAAAAAAACTCGTGGATCAATCCTAATTGCTTTTTGTTCTTGTTACCTCAAAAATGGCTCGTACCCACGAGGGGGAGTGGCTACACTGGACTGGGTGAAAAGTAGTAGTAGTAGTAATTTTATTGAAGAAAAATGACGCTTATTTCTGCTGCTACATCAGTTGAAAAGTACACCAAACAACATACCAAAGGGATAAAGGCAAACATTCAGAACGAAGCATAGGTAACTAAATGATTACACACATTTTGAGAGGACCTATGTACATAAACTTATGAAAAAAATCGGGGTAGCTTGCACTATAGTGCCTAGAATATACTTACGTAAGTATATTCTAGGCACTATACTTGCACTAGTGGCGCAAGGCTTAAGACGCAGCGGAGCTGATCGGTTCCTATGGGAACGAGGAGTTATACGGAGTCGCCATCTGTCGGAAGCGCCTCGGTTGCGTAGTATGAGGGATAACGCGGCGCACTCCTCGTAGGTTTGGTTGTCAGCGTTCAATAAAAACACAACGCGGGAGCTCTCCTGGCCATATCTGTAAGTACTCTCCAAGCAAGGGAAGTTTCTTACTGCCAAAATAATAACCTCGGGCAAACAGGAAACGCAGAAAAGTTTAGAGATGCTTTCTCTTTACCGAATACGTACAGTGAACGCCCATTGCGCGTGAACGACGCGATGGAGTCCCCCGAACCAGCTTCTTGCGTGAATGGCAGGCAATCGCTGAGAGCTGACTATGTGAAATAAGGTCTTATAGTGTGCTGTCTGTATAACCAAATCGATCATAAAAGAATCAAATATCAATGCAGCGATTGCACTGGCTCCCAGCGACCGACTGCGCGTCTACATGCATGTCCGCGCACAATGTTTCGCTTTCGCTGCGAGCGCGTGTTTTCGCACCGTGCCGTGAGCTTTAGGCCGCAGCATATGAACATTTGACAGTACTCAAGCAACTTTTGTTGCGTGGATGCTATCAGAGCAGTTCAAAAATAAATTCGTTATAACTATGGACTTCGACGCTACACGGCGACTCGTGATGCACCATCGCGACGATTGAATTATTTTTTTTTTCTTCTAAATTCTCGGACTTTTCAATATGCTTATTTCTCAAGTTTCGTCGCACTGTATACGTTTGTCGGTCTTCTCAGCGAGGAATTTCCCGGTGCTTCTTTTTGTTAATCCAGTACACCGTTGTTTAGTGCTAACACAAACATGAGCATATATGTCATGCCTTTTTTGAATGTGCTTCTTACCGTTCCCTTTCCATTCTGGTAAACTTGCCAGTATCTAGCATCAACAAGTTCATAGACCAAATCTTCATGACATTAACCGGGCAGCGCGCGTGGGCCAGATAAGTGCGCGCTTTCTGCTACTCACCGAACATCGCAGCCCCAACGCCGTAGCATGCAGAAATCTCCCTCGCGGAAGTGCTTGCCGAGTTGTAGCCGATGGCTGATTGCCGGTTCTGAGTTTCGCAATCCAAGCTACATGCAGCTTCTTAGAGTTTTACGAGCCAAAATCACTATCGGATTATGAGGCACGCCGTAGTGGAGGACTCCAGAAATTTGGACCACCTGGGGCTCTTCAACGTGCACCTAAATCTAAGTACACGAGTGTTTTCGCATTTCACCCCCATGGAAATGCGGCCGCCGTGGCCGGGATTCGATCCCGCGACTTCGTGCTCAGCAGCCCAACACCATAGCTTCTTGGTCTGCGGGCACGTGTGAAGGCTGACACCGGGCTCCCTTGGGTACGCGTCCGGCACTGCGATGCCGAGCAGTAGCCTACCATGTCGGACGCCTTCAAAGACAGCCAGTACCTATTATGGTGCTTTCAAGTGTTGTCAAGCAGAGACCTAAAGCGGGAAAACATCCCCACTTAATCGGAATCGTAGCGCAGGTCGGACTAAACTTTCGTTTTCAGCTCGCTTCGGCGCTTCCGAAGCAGACGACGCGGCCGCTGTGTCCACGTGATCCCTCATACCAAGTCACGACGATGGTGGCGCCAGCTTTTCCAGTTGTAGAGCTCGCTTCCAATACGAAGTGATGCTAAGTTATACGAAGTAATGCCAAGTGATGCTAAGTTATACGAAGTGTATAAGCATTTCCTCGTGGGACGGGACATCGGGGAACGCCTCGCGAAGCACTTGCAGTCCGAGCACACGTAGGGGAAGTGGGGCGAAAGCTATGCACAGTTACAGTGCCTAGAATAAGCATATTCTAGGCACTGTAGCACAGTGTACGGGCGGCGCACAGCATACGACACGCCGGGATGACATCATGGCGCATGCGCAGTAGCACGCAGCTGGTGGGAGCTCGGCCGAGCCGCCGCCAGAGGCGCCTGCTGCAGTTTCGAACTAAAATCCCTATATAAGAAAAGTACCGCCATCCTTTGACAAATGCCGCTTCGCTCTCTCCTATGTTATCCTGTATCTCCGATTGGACGATGATAGCGCGCGCTTTTCACTTCTTTATATTTTCTTTTTTTCCACCTCAGAGCCATGTTGAAAGTCCTCTGCACAGCCGCAGTCGCCGGCGGCGGCGGCGGCGCGCGCCCGGCCTGAAAGCTTCAACGTGGACTTTCTAGGTGCGCCACCGTCGACTTGGCTTTCGCAAGCAAAAAGTGAAGAAAAAGCAAGCGCTTTAGGAGAGGAGGCGGCGGAGGAAAGAGTAGATGGCGGTACTTTTCTTATATAGGGACTTTATTTCGAACAGCGCGAGCGTTCGGCGCTGATGCGGGGTAACGGAGAAGCGCGAATGGCGTTGACAGCATCTTTGCGCGTTGCCTCATTGGTGCTGCTACAATTTGTTTCTCTCTCTCTCGCTCTCATTCTCTATTTCTCTCTCCAGAGCATAGCGCGCGACGCGCGCACTCTCTCTTGCTCTCATTTTTTTTTCTTTCTCTCTCCCGAGCATAGCACGCGAAGCTCCGCGAAGTGGTTGCTAGGCAACGCAGTGGCAGGCGGCACACATTACGGCCGGCTTAAACAGCTCCGCTGGTAAAAATTCGTCGGCCCTTCCACTCCGTGAAGATGGTTAACCAGCGAAGCTGCAACGTGCGGCCCCGGTGTTTATCAATGGGTTAATCCCGAGAGTTCATTAAAGTACTCTGAATTAAGAGGTTACACACACGTTCGGCTGTGACGGAGAGAACGACGTCACTGACGGTATGCCCGCAGCCCACCATTGTCGCTTGCGTTCGATGTCTCGAGTTTGCTCGGCGGCGTGGTTAGCATGCATTTGCCCGGCATTGCCGCTTGCGATCCATCGAAATTAAATTGTTTCAAAATGAAATCTGTCCGTTTCCTTAGACAATGAATGGATCAGACCCTCGTAAGCGGCCTCCCCATTACGACGATAGAAGAGAAGTGAAATTCTACGCTGCAATGATGAGCGGCAACGGAGCCAGCTGTGAAAGAAGACGACGACGACAAGCGTGGGAGCAGTGGCACGAGCGCGTGCCGAGCGCGAACACGAGCGCTAACCGAGGGGCGCCAACGAGCCAGCTGCGGAAGAAGACGACGACGCTCGAGCCAATGTTGATGATGATAGTTTTCTGTGCACAGTCGATTTCGCGCAGCCATATACGATTTCGCCTAGTCATGTAAAGCTTCGCTTTAAAATTTAAATTAAGTAGTGTCCCATAGTCGGCACCCTAGCAGCGTAACCTTCCGGACGCTTCAATGAACTTGTGCAGAGAAGTAATCATCGATTCATGGCTTGTGCCTAATTGACAGGCACCAAAGGAATCAGAGTCAGAATGTTTGGTGTTGTAACAGCTAAACACAGATTACCAGCTGGAAATATGAGGAACATTCTGCGGAGGGAGGAGAAGCGGCAGCAAGAAAGAAAAAAAAATGGTCAATAGTTCCTGGTTCACTACAAAAAGAGCAGAGGTTAATTATGGATAAACCAGATCTACGAAGATAAAAATTTAGGTGGGGAACTCTACAGAGGAGGAGGAACAAACTTTATCTAAGGCCATCACTAAGGCCCAGTAAAGAAGAGTGCTTGCTCCGATAAGGCCAGCTGACGATCCGCCGAGTCCAAGTGGAGCCAAGCCCTCCAGGAATTAGGGGGAGGGTAAGGGAAATAAGGAGAGGTAATGGCAGTGTTACATGAGTGCAGGATCTGTTCTGCATCTGCCCTTATCTCCGGACAGTTGAGGCAGCGAGCTGATTCGGGAGAATTGATGAAAACGGATTGCAAATGGGAGAGGGATGCATCGTAAAGCTTCAAGAAAGTCTGGACAGTAAGTTGCTTAAATCTGGACTCTAGCGGAATAATTCCAGCCTCCAGATAAAGCACATTGTTAGCCAGAAAACTGGGCAGCCCAAGACAAAGACGCAGCGCTTGCCTTTCCAGTAATATTCAAAGGTCTTAGCTTGAATGCTGCACATCCTAAAAAAAAAGGACACAACCAAATTCGAGAATGGGGCGGACGTAAAGTTTGTAAATCATCAGCAACGTAGACCTATACGCATCCCTGTGTCTTATTACTCATAATGCTTCGCGTAAAAAACAGATCTTGCTTTTGTCTCATGCAGTGATGGGGCGATGACTCGGAGTATATATGGTATATTAATCCCGATCCTAATGGCGGCTTATGAAATAAACACCACGCTTTACCTGGAACCGTCGAAATAAATACATTTTAGTTAACAGTTCGCTGACTTTTTCTTTAATGATCATGCGCGGCGTCGACGTGAGGACGACGAGATGACGACGACTGTTTGACGATAACGGCATTACGACAAGCGGCCGTGAAGAAGCTGAAATGTCGCCGATGGCATGAAAAAGGCGGCATAATCACGATTGAGTGAGGACAGCATGATTACAATAGAATGACGAACAAGGATTGACATCGATGGATCGGCCTGACAACGAATGCATGATAGCGACGGCCTCGCGATAACGGCATGACAGTGGTGGAATAATCACGATTTAATGACGACACTAGGATGGCCATTAGATTGATAAACAGATAGGCTCAACATGGCTGCAATGGGCAAAGAATGCTATTCGCATTAACGAACAGTTGTACCTTGAATACCGGCTGTCATCGATTCGGCAATTGCAAGGTCGGTCCAAAATATCTCTTGTGCAAAGTATTTTTTTTTTTCAGTTCAGCTAATTAGACTGACGTCGGTGCATATTACGCACATGCTAACATCCAGCGCCACTAATAATGCTCCGGTGAGAGAGAAAATAAAAAAATAAGACTTTTATATCTCTACTTGGCTGTCATCAAAGATTTTCGCCGTCGTCGCTGAAACAAGCGGTATACACAAAGCACGGCGAAAAGGATCTTCTCTACGTCCGCACAGTGGTCATACGGCTGGCTTCGTGCTTGCCGATGTCGAAAGATACACGTCCGTGTCGCTAACCTTGAACAAGCGCAAGCCAACTTCTCCGAACACTTGATTCTCGTTCACCGTTCTCGCGGTTGCGTTACCTGCGACATGATGAACCGCGTACAGTTTCCTCCCACGCAGTACAAGGATGTATAGGCGCAACATCCTCCTCCCCGAGCGCCTTTGACCCACGAGGTGTGACGGGTGGGGAATCCCGCAAAGTTTTAGTCCCGCTATACTTCTCCTCTATAGCGCCACGCCCCCTTCCAAACTCCCTCGCCGTTCCGCCTCCCGTCACCCATCACATCCGCCAAAGTTTATTTAATCGTTGTTCTGAAATGAACATTACAGTACTTATACATTGTAAACAAAGATGCGAAATGTACGCACGAACATGCCTATTCGGTCGAAGGGAAGCATTCGACGGAAATCAGACTTGCTGTAAAACACTTGAAATTAGACTGAGCAAACAATCACTACCCCAAGGAGGTTTATTATCTTCGCGGAACTTTTTCCGAGTCCTTCCGATTCCTTCATGAGGGGTGACGTACGTTAGGAAGCTGCATCAGTTTTTTGATGATCCTGCTTGTGAACCTGGCGACGGCTTCTTTTTATTTTCCGCCGTTTATTGTTTTTCCTTTCGGGAGGCGACATTGCGAAGGTACTGCACGGTACGGCAACGCTCCCAACGAATGGTTTATTCTCCTGGCTGTAGCCTGAATATGCCAGGACTCAAGATATTGCCGCTTCCGCGTAAGTTCATCTCGGTCTTAGGGAACGTTTTCTATAGTAAATTTCTCTATTTTTTTTTTCCTTTTTCTGTGTACTCTTATGCAAAGTGCACCGGGTCTATAGATAAGAGACGACAAAAATTTATGTTTTCAAACTGCACACTGATTTCGTAATAAGAAACTCGCCTGGAGGAGGTAGGCGTGAGCGAGCAGTCACTTGCCCACAGAGCTGCTTGGCTGAGTATATGAAACAGCAGTCATTCCGAAGTCGTTAAACGCCCCTCCGTTAAACATCCCCTCCGTTAAACATCCCCTCCATTAACCCCCCCCCCCCCCCCCTCTTATTCCTCTCCAGTTACAACGACATTGCTTCTGGGGCTCTGTGTGGCTCAGTGTGACGAGCAGTATAGCCACGGTGCATCTACACTACGATCCTGTAGAGAGCGCTGATATTCAGAATGACCACACGATGCCATTTCTGCGAGTTTTCACATCTCGCTCGTTCATAAGTCGTTATGTCATTGCTATACCCTACACTGTTCGTCTTTCACTCTTAAACTTTATTGCGACACACTCGCACTCTTTCTTATTTGGAAGCTATAGAGCGCGAAAACGTCATTGGCGAGGTCGACGCGTTAACGAGAACACAAAATGATCGGCCACAAGACTGGCGAGAAGCGGCCACGTGGTACACGGCACACGACGACACGGAAGCGGCCTCCGTATTTATAGCGACCGCGTCAGCTCAAGCACGCGCGCCATGAAGGTCTCGTCCTGTCAGGTCCCTCCGTTGCGCAGCAAGAAAGAAAGAGATCCTGTATAACGCGCACCCGTACAGCGCTTCGCGAATAAAAAAGAAAAGTTAAGCAAATAGAAAGAAGCCTCATTTGCGTAAGTTCGCGAACCGTGCCACCACCAAGGGCGCCTGGCAAAACCGCCCACCCGGGCGGGTAGCTAAGGTTATTGCAACAGAGCACCAACATTAAAGAAGACGCGAGCCTTCCCGCTTGCTCCGGGCCACCCCCTTCTCGTCACTTAATAGGCGCGAAATGCTGGCGCCTAGTGTCGATCACGGCGGCCCGGGGAGGACGCGCACACACACCTGTCTGGCCTCTTTCTCTCGACCCGACACCAAACGCGACCAGCGACGACTGCGGCGAAGCACGGACGTCCGCAGAGAGCGTCTGAACGACTCTGAGTTCGCGGACAAGGAGGTGCCGCTAAGACACCGTCGAGAGACAGAAGCTCCGGTCGCTCCATAGCCAAGACGCACCGAGAAATATAGTGATGGAGACGAGGATCGTTAGCTCAGTTGTCTGCTGCATTATTGCGTTGGGCGCCTTGCGCGGCGCGAGGGGCGACGAGCCCAAGTGCGCAGAGACGACGCGTCGGCACGCCATCGTGCCCGAGTACACGTGCTCTGGCTTCACCAGCGCGGAGGACTTCGCGAAGCACTTCAAGAAAGCAGCTGAGCCCGGGTCGGACCTCTGGTTCATCCTCAAGGACAGCAAGCTGGATTACATTCCCGCTGGTATGTTTCAAAATGGCGTCACTGTTTCTGTTTTTTCGCATTCTAGTCATAAAAGTTCACTAATCGCGCCTTGCTGTTTAAAGACGGGAAAATAGAGGTAAGTGATTTGAAGGCACCCGGGAAGGCCAGTTCGGTCCTTGCATCCAATTATTCCTGAAGGGCCCGTGGGGTTATATTGCACAAGAGATAAAGCATTTAATTAATTGTTTAGAGTGGCTAGGGTTCTGGACGATGTCGCTTTTATTTTACGATCACGTCAATCGGCTGCGAAGGCCTGCTTGACCACTCTGTAAGAGTACATCGAAGTCTGTGGTCCGTGAGGTCGTCATCCTTCGGAGAGAAAGAGAGACGTTCCTTATTTGCTCACAGACCGTACAAGCAGTGTTGCTACAGGTCATAAAAAATAGTAGTAGTTTCTTGATTGAAAAATCAGTAGAAATCAGTAGATTATTTTATGATGGCAAAAAAAACAAACTTTAAGCGAAGTTCTTGCCGACACGGATCCAGTGCTTCTTGATATTTACACAGCGTGCCATTCGCGGAGCAGTAGCACCCCCCCCCCCCCCCCCTTTCTCCAATTCAGTGGCCTGCAAAATTCTTGGCGTGCGGCGCGATTTGAAAAACCACACGGCACACCATGAATATCGAACACCATAACTATTACGAAGATGCCTCTTTCCAAACTTCAAAGCAGTTTTGGAAGGGTCACGGATGACACCTGGTACTTCAAGTCTGAAGTGTTCAGTGTGTTTTGTATATATGCTTAAGCCCGAAAATTTAAAAAAAGCGCGCATATCGCTTGTTTCTCGTGCACAGTAATAAGTGATGGCGCCTTACCAGTTACGTATTGAAAAAGTAGCACGTTTTGTAGGAGGTAGTAAAAACAAAAGTAAACAATTTTGAAAAAGAGTAGATATCACTAACTTTTCTTCTGCAAGACGCAGAAAGATCTGTAGATTCCGAAGCTTTATCACTGAATCTCTAAAACTAAACGGGATAACCCGCAACATCGACAAAGATTGCAGCAAGAGAGGGGTGATAGCGCCTGCCCCCTTGAGAGGAGCATGTTCCATATCGTGACTGCAACAAATGACGTGCCTAAGAGGCAGCGTGCAGTGCGACCTGTGACCGAGGCGAACTCTACAACGTTACCCGTACTGTGTACAAAAACACACATCGGTCAGACCGGAAGGTGATTCTGAGAATTTGAAAGAGGGCGCACAGCGGAACCTATAGTAACGTACGCGAACGCCATAAGTCACTCTGACTCGCGAGTGATCGGGGTGTGTGCCGCGCTCTTGGGGTGAGTCGCGAGCACTGTGACTGTTAACTGAGCTGGCGCTTACTGTCCTGAACGACATGCACATTTGCAATGAAGAGACGATTAGTGAAAATTACTGCCGTCAACGGTGAAATAAAAGAAATATTAATCTACAGCAAGGAAGGAAAAGTGGTTCGGTATGAGAAAACGGAAAGGTTGGCGCTATCTTCTGCAGCCCTTGAGAGAGCACGGATCGGCGCCAAGTATACCTGGGAGAGGCACCCACTGAGTACGCTTCATCCTCTTCTCATCGCCTGTGTTCTCATTATCGGCAGTAATTATATATATTTAGTGTTTTGGATAAGAATCTCAGAGCCCCGGGGGAACTATCCTCATACAATGCATTTGCATTTAGTCCGGCAATTTGACTCCGGTAACCTGAGTGCACGAAGGATAATTATAGTTGATGGTACTTTGGCACCTGATAGCAACGTCCGGGCTATCACACACACCATAATAGAAAGCTATTCATTAACTTGGACCACATGGAGCTCTTTAAAGAACCAATAAGACAAGGTTAATTCTGCATTCAGCGCCGCTGGAGTGCGAACACTGCTCTACGGACCGAGCCTAAGGTGGCGTGCTCGGCAGCGGAACGGCATTGTCGGTGAGCAAACACCTGCATATGACTAAATATATAGGAGTTGAGAAAAAATACGGTGAGGGGAAAGAGTGCCTCAGAAAGTTAAAGTAGCAACTTTTTATGAACCGCCACTAGAAAATTTCCGCATGCACTCAAGCTTTTTGTAACAGTCATATTAAATTAAATTAAATTAAATTATGCGGCCTTATGTGCCACAACCAAGATCTGATTATGTGGCCCGCCGTAGTGGAGGACTCCGGAATAATTTGGAACACCTGGGGTTCTCTAACGTGCACCTAAATCTTGGTACACGGGTGTTTTCTCATTTCGCCCCATCGAAATGCGGCGGCCATGGCCGGGATTTGATCCCGCGACCTCGTGCTTAGCAGCCAACCATCTTAGTCACTAAGCAACTACGGCGGGTAACGGTCATGTCGTAACCGCGTGCACTCCATATCGATCACAGATCATTTTCGGGAAAAGGATGCGGTGATCATATCAACTTTTTGGAGCGGATATCAAACGCCTCGGTACAAGCGATCAAACCGGCACAAACAATGCACCCGCAGGATTTCTGGGCGAGCACCGGGCGTCGATGCTGGAGTTCAGCAACGTCACCCTCGGGACGTTCTTTGAGCCCAGCACTAACCGCAGCCTCTTCTCTGGCCTGGAGCCGTCGCTCAAGCGGGTCACCTTCACACTCGGCAGCACCCTGCCTAGCACGTGGGCCACTCTGCGCCCGCTGGGGAGGCTCGAGGAGCTGGTCTTCTTCGAGATGACGGGCCTCAACCTGACGCGCGACTTCAACGAGCTGCCCGCGGGTTTGCGCAAGGTAAGAAAGCCGGAGGACTAGGTGACGGGAGGGAGTGTCTAAAAAGAAAAAAATCAGCAGGATTCAGTTATTGCAACCGGTTCTGAGTTCATTTGCTGCGACAGCCAGCAGGTTAACACAGCGGACATCACCGTCTTCTAAAACAAAAAAAAAATAATAATTTGAGATCCCCACAAAGTCGTCGTCGTCCACTATAATATTGCTTAAGTGGCCTGGTAATGCTACATCTCTCAGAACCTGCATGGCGCGCAGAGTCCCCGCCGCAATTACCAAGCACCATCATAGTGGCTAGCGCGTCCAGCTCAAAACTTCTCACTGTCACTGGTACGTGAGTTCGAATCCCACACCTGTGGCGGTGGTGGGTAATATTCTGCTTTTGACGAAATTTGAGGGAGCGGGGGGGGGGGGGGGGGAACCTTCGTCCTGTGGTGAATTTGAAGCTTAGGAGACGACCCGACGACATGATAACGATGACTACGGCAATCGGCATAACGGAAATGACGGACACAACAAAGCCACTTTCAAGCCACTTCTGTCAGCCACTTTCTGTCATTCCATGGCAACTGCTGTTGCCATGGGATGACAGAGAACATATGGGCCCGTACTCATAAAGCCTTTCTTACGTAGCAGTGTTTAATGAGCCCGTAAGTAATGATAGCTAGAGGCGGGATTTATGTTATACATGTTTTCTTATTACAAAGCCTAACTGTTAGTATTTGAAAGCCATAGTTGTCTTTAACTCTGTCTCAGCTAAAAGCTTACTTTGTGGAAGTAACCGGCCACTCAAGGGGGCAGCTAAAAATGAAACGCTAAACAAAGTGCCAGCTAACCCCTGTCCTGCATGAGAGCAAGTATGAAAGAATGGTCACGACATCAGCTCTACGTAAAAAACACACCCAAGATCTGTTGGGCAAGTAGCAGCAAACATGTGAACCGCCCCGGACAAAAGGTTCATGTGTTTTTGTCTGTGTATCTTTCCTTACCTCAAGAAAGTGCTCCGAGATTAAATTTTCGACAAGAAACCTTCATGGCAGGTATTAACAAGGAAGACTTAAATCTGCGGGATGATCAAAATGAAGCTTGAATAATTTGTTAAAATTAAAATAAAGTTTAAAATAAAACATAAATTATGCAACCAGGGTGTGATCGCAACAGGAGGAATAGGAGGAGGAAAAAGAAGGAAGTAAAGGCAGGGAGGTTAACCAGACGCACGTGCGGCTTGCTACCCTACACGGGGAAGGGGTTTAAAGGGATGAAACGAAAGAAAGGAGAGAGAGGGAAGAAAGTACTCTTAGTATGAACACGTGCGGTTGTCCAACACTTCACAATCGGTCACTGAGGCCAGTCGACTTCATGAGCTGTAACAGTGCCCGCGTCGCTTTGTAAGCCTGCGACGCGTGGGGACATGGTCCAAGAATCTTTGTCTCTGAAAACGGTCTGGTGTCTAATTGGTTTAACACACTCCGAAGAATGTCGCGTTCGATGTCATAAAGATGACAAAAACAACACGTGTTCGATCGTCTCCTCACAGTTGCACGAGTCACAGATTGGTGTGTCGGACATGCCCATAAGGAATGAGTACGCTTTCGTAAAGTCCAGCCCTAACCAGAGGCGGCAAAGTAAAGTTGCATCACGGCGGAGGAAGTTCGATGGAATCTGCAGCCTCAGGGTAGGATCCAGCCGGTGGAGACGACAGTTCGTGAAAATCGGGGTGCTCCATGAAGTTTCAGTCTTGGTTTGAGCGAGTAAACGAAGACCCCTCGCAGCGTCTGTCCTTGATAGGGTTATGGGAACTGTCAGGGTTTCCTTATGGGCTGACCGGGCTGCATCATCAGCAAGGTCATTACCGACGATGTCACAGTGCCCCGGCAGCCGCGTCACATCGGAGAGGAGCTTTGTGCTGGTCCACACAGTCTTTCATGCGTAATGCATACGAACTGAGATGAAAATTTGTAGGCTGGTATCTCGGAACACGGGCATACTAGAAGAATTCTACCAAATGTAAATGTGTAGGAATACGACTGTCAATACAAACATGCTCGCTTACGGCAGTCAATAAAAAGTTTATTAGTCAAATTTAGTTAATAAGGTGGTTGACGGTGACAATTATCATCCGACTTTGGGTCCGCCTGGCCCCATTACTAATGTGCAGAGGTGAAATTCACGTGCCTCTCAGCGCATAACTTTAAGAAATCTATAAAGCTTAATTTTGATCCCCCTATATATTACTGAAGCTATGGTTAACTGGGCCCTGGTGAGGACTTCACATTCATACGCTGGAGCAGGCTGTAGACGCTCTCTTTGACTATGGTTTCAAGAGCAAGAATATCTACGTGTAAAAGAATGATCGATATAAACGAAATAAAGGCGGGGGGATCTCATCCGTTACCACCTGTCGTTGCTGTATATGAACCGCAGTTGGAACAAGCATCAATTTCATGATGAAGTGTAGTTCTCATAGTGTTGACACCGCGAAAAAAAGTATTGTTCTTCTTCCAATGGTTCATAGATATCTTGCTAGCGAACTCATAAAGTCACTGCGTTTCCGCCCGCTCCACCCCCCACCCCCGCCTCCCTTACAAGGCTTGTTTTCGTGGTTTGCTTGTTTTTAAATTTTGGTCACTTGTCTACATATCTCCCGAGCTTTGTAGAAGACAGGCACGCGCGCAGCCACAATCACGAAAGTGGCGAGCGACAAACATTTGGACGTGGACATACTTTAGCACTCCCAGAGTAGCACAAACCGGGACACTGTGCCGACACATAAAGGAGCACAAGTGTAATTATTATTTTTTAGAAACGTTGCGCTACGCTGAAATTATTACCGGCATCGAAAAAAAAAGATAACTATGCAATTTTCAAACAAGGTCCTTATTTATATTTTTAAAAAAAAAGCATGATACGGAAGCAGTGCTGGGGAAGTGAAAATCTGCGCGTGGCCGAGATGAGACGAAATTAGTTTCTGAAACCACGCCCACGAGAGGTAAAAAATAGAATGAGTAGTAAAAAATCTTCCCATTGGGGGAAAATAAATCAAACGCCGTTCTTACAAGCCCCAAAGTTATGCTTATTAATAATACGACTTTCAATTAAGGAGAGAGCTAGCGGTGGTGCAAGGGTGACGCCTTCCCCGTTTCAATCGTGACACGATGCGACGATATAGTGTGGCCCGCTAGCTAAGGTCACCGGCTCACACGCCGACAGGCTAATCCATTATGGAACAAGTTAAGACAACAACGGCGTCCTCTGTCACCCAGTACGGCCGGTTGCGACTACATGCACAATAGAAATAGAGATAGAGAGATAGAGATGCGAGCTTTAATGATATGCTGGAGATGTTTGCCTGGCTGTTCGCCTGACATACTACTCCAGGAGCTGGGTTGTGATATATACAGTGATAAACACTTAGCAGCACATACATTCACACACACGCACACACATATACACTATAAAGATTTTTACAAAGTTTCGTTAAGGCTCCTGCACCATGTTATCTCGTCTTTCTGAGGTATGTAAGTTATGCGCACAATGCGGGCTCATCGCGCTCTCCTTACTTTTCTAGAAGTAACGAACTTAGGGTCAAGTTTATAACCCAGAAACTATTTCTTCTATTTAACATTCTTTAGTAGCGTGACCTGCAGTGACGAGCTCCTACTCTGCGTGTAACCTGTACTTTGTGTTCTACGTTATTCTTTGAGGTTTGTCATCTCACTCTTTCTTTGCTCTTTTCTCCCCTCCTCCATATCTTCAATTTCTGTGATTCTGTCCCCTCCTTTCTGAAGAGTATAGGCAGGCGTTGTGCCCCTTCCGGTGGCAGTTGCCAGCCTTGCTCATCGCTTTTCCTTTCCTGTGTATGTGTTTTCAAATCAAATAAAACTAATAATAATCTTTCTGGCAGCTCAAATGCGCTATACTGAAAGCTGAGTGCTTGGTTACACTATTTGATGCGCCGCTTTATAATCTTTTTAAACCGGCACATCTACAAAATCGCTACATTGTCGACAATATAGAAATGAGAGAATTTGATATTCAAAATTTTTAAATATTCGTCTCTGGTGAAATAGTACGAGATAAGAACGGTTGTGGATGCCTATCGAATTAAAAAATAAAACACTATAGAGTCGCCTCAGTATACGCTTGTTTATCTGTTAAGAAAAATACGTACTGCTATACTATGTCTACATCTTGGAATATGCGAGTCCGGTGCATAAGAATAACGAAAAAGTAGTCCACAAACTTGACTTGCATACGGTTACAAGGTCAATGAAATTGATACTCCTACATGTGCAAATGATGTCTCGCAAATATTCAAACGTGTATACAATGGAAGTATGTAAAATTTGGCAAGTTGGTTGGTATTCATTTGAACTGCAACGCAATTGGGGTGGCGACACACGGAACTTGCCCTGTGTGCTTTTCTTCTCCCTGTCACTGTCCCATTTGCGCTGCCGTTATAATGATAACGTACAATGGATACACGACAAATTGGTATAAGTATGTACATTGCATGCTCTAGCGACAAACACAGAATTAAGTCAGAAATATGCGCATTCAAAGTATATACTACATCTTTACTGGAAGTATTGAGCCAACACAGAGGTGTACATGTTTCGAAGGTAAAATGTATACCTTCTTCTTGCATTTAGTTACTTGTTCGAGGATGTTTTTTCCTTAAGCTCTCTGATTCTTTGGAATTCGAGCCGACAATCGAAGCCACATTTTTCCCCCGAATATTCGCATTAGACTTGAGTCGCGAATTCTACTATTCAAACACTGATATTCCTGGTTGCCATTCCGACGAGGAAAAGGCAGTGCTGCAGTTCAAAATTTCAAGGCGCCGACACCTATTTCGTATTCGCGCGCTGAAAAGGGAAGAAGTGCGACAAGGTGCGACTGTATAAAGTGCTCTCGGTGCGCTGTAACTAAGCTCCCCGCCAAACAAACAAACAAACAAACAAACAAACAAACAAACAAACAAACAAACAAACAAACAAACAGAACAGTTTATTATCTCTAAGCACGCAGCTTCGAAGTGAGTGAAGCACAGCATTAGTCGCCTAGACGAACGTAAACTGAACATCTGACAGCAGCTACCATGCAACGCCACGGCTTTACGGTGCCTGCGATTTTCATCAGTGCTTTAGTGAAGGCCGCAACCAATGCTTTATATAAGGGTCTTTTCACCACGTCTGCTTAATTAGGAAATAAATTGTATCTCGCTTAAGTGTGACATCACATCATCCACCATGCATATATTTTCTTTTCTCATATTTTTTGTGTTAATCAGTTCTTCTTGTACTAATGCACGCGCGGCAGCTTCCGCAATGCTTCTACGCAGGGGTTCGCTCGCAATTAGCACAGTCCAGAGGGCATTATGGCGACGTCCAAGGCGTTCTCGTTGAAAACGTCTGTACGTGAAATTCAGTAGCAGGAGGCACGTGCTTCGAACATCTCCCAACTGATTCCTCCTTCCTTCCTTCCAACTCATCTCCCTGCTAAATCTATCTATCTATCTATCTATCTATCTATCTATCTATCTATCTATCTATCTATCTATCTATCTATCTATCTATCTATCTATCTATCTATCTATCTATCTATCTATCTATCTATCTATCTATCTATCTATCTATATCTGCATGTGAGATTAGAATTCCCGGACATTCAACTCCTTGCAGGAGCATCGTCTGGCGCCGACAGTATAGTTTCTCAGATAAATTTGTGCTGAGGCTAATTGAAAAAAAAAAGTTAGCGCCGACGTAGTAACACCGTTTGCATTCGCGCAAACGTAGAGCACTGGAACGCGCGTTCGCTCACGGAAAACCATCTCCATAGGCCACTTCTACAGCTACTGCACAAAGTGGGGTGTGTACGCGATTAGTTAAGCACTCGAATATGCCGTGTGGTAACCCATGCGCGTAATGTTTTTTTTTTTTTTTTTTTTTTTTCCGTTACGTCATGGAGAAACCAGAAGAAAAAGTTCAGCAAAATTGTCGAACCCACGACCTTCTCATTTTTAACCCATTGCCACAAACGTTTGCCTCACAGACGCGCCTTATATATCTAACACTCCTCCGTGTACCCGCGCTCGCTCGGGGCGGTGCCGCTGCCTACAGCAGAAAAGAGAAGTACCTTATGACCAGACCGACAGTGAACGCTTGGTGGTCTCAGCACTGACGCCTATGCCAATTCGAAACGCTGGCATCAAGAGAACCAACGCCACTTAGGTGGCTTACGTACTCAGCACAGCGGAGCGTGGCTCCGCAATTCGAAAATGTTTCTGAAGTTGATCGCGGAGGTGCAATTACGACGTGTACGCGCTGATTTGCTGGTGACGTTCAGTTACGGCTTTGTCTTGCGCGTTGTAGTGTGTCATTGTGCTTCGTCTTTCGCGTTGTGCTAGCGTGTGCAGCGTAGGAGCTTCCAGCACGACGGTGGTTATTGGTAGCGTGATGGAGGAGACTCCACCAGGCGTCCTGGGTGCACTAAGGGCGCTTACCACAAAACACCAATACACATTATATATCAATGTCAGCTCGTTCTATACCGATTCCTATATAAGGATCAACCACATTTTTTTTCGTAATGGAGAACACTTCTCATTTTGCCAGTCCTCCCATTCGCTCTGTATTTTCCACAGATGGGTGCTGGTTATAGCCTCTCCTACTATTATGCTATCTTGGGCTTGAACACGGGAACATTCCCAATCCTGAATCGACTAGCAAGTTCCTAAATTTCGGAACGTGGCCAATACAACCACTTTCCAACATTTCCAACCTTTTCAGTGTCCAGCGTTACGTTACTACGGTTAGATGGTTGGATGGGAAAACTTCGTTACTACGGTTAGATCGCCAATATTAACAGTTCATGCTGACGGTACACCACCACATCAACGACAATAAAAAATCTCTATGCAGAGCGTTCCGCAAGCTCTGCGGTGTAAAATGCTATAATCAGCGCTGGCATCTTCCAGGTGGTGATAGTTCGCACAGGAGTGGGCAGTGTGGACGACGACTGGCTGTCATCGCTTCTGAACCTGGAGAACCTTCGCATACAGAGTAGCACGCTGGACAGGTTCGCCAGAAGCATGCTGCCAAGGCCTGCGCCCAGACTGCGCAAGCTCACGATCGGGTAAGTGAACGCAGAGGCATCGAACACTTACACATGTTCATTATCGCCCCTATAGGAACACACCGGTCGGTGCGTGGGAAAACATTCCGCGCTTTGAATGCAGACCGATGTGTAAGGCTTGAGCGGGTCATTCGTGTAAGGCGGAAGATATATCTTTCGCGAGAACCTAACTCTCGCAATTTTCGCGGATGGCCCAAAACTTTGGCGCTGCGAACGATTCGCACTTGCGATGTACTTGCTGTCCTTCCTGCGATTTTCACAAGTGGCCTGAAAGTGGCCGAAAATTTGGTCCCTCATACAACAGGACTGAGCGCTCCGCCGTGGACACCTTACTTTTACTGGTGTTTTCTACAGTGAAGTCTCAATTTCGCATAACTGCGACAATTCACGGAGCGTGGTCAGTTTTCATTACAGCGTATATAAATATAGCAGTATTACGAATGCTTCTGTCGACACGGAAGACCCATCTGCTGCACAATAATAGATTTCCTCTCTGGGAAACATTGAACGTGCTCCAAGTGGGACAACTCGTAAGAATGGTTTAGCGAAATCATTGGCGGGGGCTTCTGCGCACGCGCCCGCATTTACCGAGGAATAATAGTAAACAAGATACGGGTACGAGACGAAATCTTTATATCGGCGTAGCTGTGCAACTTTCGTTTCTGTGGTCCCAATAAGAAATAACGTTGTTTAAAAATGCACATGAGTAAGGAGGTGAACATCATGAAGTGAATAGACACCAAACGTAAGCACTACACCTGCCTAGAATGTACGTAAGCTGACCAGCAGACCGGTATGTGTGTGTGAAGGCAGCAATAAAGCTTTACTGCATCTTAAAATATTCTTGGTGTTCGTTCAGCGGCAAAAAAGATGACTATGCTAGCGGGCAAGGTTCGAAACGACGGTTAAAATTTTCTTTCTCGATTTCTTTACTGCACAAAACTGCATCATCCATGTCTGTGATGCCTCTGACGTTCCTAACTTGTGTTGTCACGGGCGCATGTTCGTGGCGACAACAACTACTGTGTAGGCCCACTGCAGAAGAATGCGCTTACTTACAGTTTTGTTTCACACACGCGGTGCCATCCGCTGACGCAGTCCTCTCGGTCTTGCAGGGACAGTTCTCTGAAGTCACTGCCAGAGGATTTCGGTGCTGACTTCCCCGTCCTGAAGCAAGTGAATCTCCGTCAGAACTTGATAAGCAGCTTCAGTGAGCAGAGCCTGGCACCACTAAGAAATAGCAACACGACTGTTGTGCTGTCCGGTGAGTGATTGTAGCTTTCACCATATTGCAGTTGGCGCCAGCCGCATACCGAGGCCACTTACTGGTGATTAGAAGGGCACAATTGTTTTTTAGTCGCAACCACACGAAGTGCCAGAAAATGAAGTCAGAGAAAGCATATGGGAAGTTCATCATCATCATCGTCGTCATCGTCAGCCTATATTTATGTCCACTGCAGGACGAAGGCCTCTCCCTGCGATCTCCAATTACCCCTGTCTTGAAGCAACAAAACGACAGACACCGACCAAAATAAAAGCTAAAAAATAATAAAAACTGAGTAAAAGACGTTTCGGCTTCGCTACGGAAGCCTTGTTCACAATGGGGTGAAGAAAAATTCGTTGCAGCTTATGTACTCTTGAGCACGTGACGCGCGTGTACGACTGGGGGAGGGTTCCCTCACTTCGATTGAGCGTGTGACGTGTTTTTTGTATCTCCAACGACTCTAGATAGAGACGTGATTTCAAGTTTCTTTCTTGGCCGATAATTCTTGACTTTTCCCAGTCAATCTTGTGGCCTGTTGCATCCGTATGTTCGGCAAGGGCATTTGAAACTATTCGTTTCTTTTCGACATCGTTCTGATGCTGCCTCAGTCTCTGTTTGAAGTTGCCCGATTCACCGATGTATGCGTAGTCGCAATCTGCGCAGGGTATCTTGTAGACCACGCCAGGAAACGATTCTCTCGGAAGCTTGTCCTTACCACCCACGAGTGCGTGCCTCAGCTTACACACAGGCACGTGTGCAACCTCAACGTCATAAGTGCGCAGCACACGAGACAAGGCCTCGCTTATCCCAGGAACGTAGGGTATGGCAGCACGTTTTCTTGGTCGGGTATTAGCCGGTCGGACGGAATCAGATTCAAAAACGAAGTGGGATAACCGCTTGCCGAGAGATCGCCACGCACGCGGTCCAAGTCTGTGGAACGGCCTTCTGCTTCGGTGCAAATGCGGTTCGCACGGTTGAACAGGGAGGCAACAACCGACCTTTTGTGAGCGTCCGGATGAACGGAATGAAAGTTTAGGTAGCGGCCAGTGTGGAGTTTCCTTTCGGTATACGCTAAACGAAAGCGCTTCATCGCATCTGCTGACAAGCACGTCCAAAAATGGGAGACTATTGTCGACCTCCGTTTCTACTGTGAATTGGATGGCCTTTTCCTGACTGTTTAGGTGCGCAGTGAACGAAATCAAAGCGCTGCGCCGAATCACGCAGAAACAGTCGTCCACATAGCGCAGAAAAACTCTTGGCCTGGGACTGAAGGAAGCGAGCGCACGATTTTCCAGCCATTCCATCGTCAGATTGGCCGCAGTCACTGAGACGGAGGCACCCATTGCCGTACCGTGGACTTGCCTGTAGAAGACCTTGTCGAAGCAGAAGTACGTGTTTCCAAGGCAAAAGCAGAGGAGCCTCTTGAGGTCAGGCACGTCAACGGGCGACCTGTCTGGCAAAGTCCTGTCAGATTCTAAAGCAGAAGTGCATGCTTCCACAGCCATGTCAGTCGGAATTGAGGTAAACAGCGACACCACGTCGAAAGAAACCATCACCTCGTCGTCGTCTAGTGTCACGTCACGAACTTTTTCAATAAAGTCGCAGGAGTTGCTCACATGCGTGGAGCCCTTTCCGACGAGTGGAGACAGGATCTGGTGCAGGTATCCGGATAATTTGTAGAGAGAGGGAGCGGGTGTAGTCAACGATTGGACGCAGGGGGACAGTAGGCTTGTGAACTTTCGGCAAGCCATAAAGCGCAGGTGCAGCACCGTTATGACAGAGAAGCTTATAATACAGAGACTTGTGCTCGGGAGCTACGAAGCGAAACACGTCCGCCAGGAGAGCCTGAAAGTCCCTCTGTACCTTCAAGGTCGGGTCCCGAGTGAGCCGGACGTAAGTGTCCTGGTCGTCAAGCAGAGCCAATACCTTGCTTTTGTAGACAGCCGTGTCAATTAGTACCGTTGCATTCCTCTTGTCAGCGGGAAGAATCACGATTCCAGTGTTTTTCTGAAGTCGCTTGACAGCCTTTCGTTCCTCAGCAGAAAGAGGGGAAACGAACTTTCGCCGGTGCAGCCCAGAAAGGATACCAATAGCGCGCGTGCGAGCCTCGTCACGGCGGGGCGGGTCAACTTGGTTAACCGCGCACTGCACCGCACATACAACCTTTCTGACGTCCGGGGCAGGTTCAACATTGAAATTCAGACCTAGCTCCAGGACGGAGGCCTCGGCAGGGTCGACTCTGTGCGAGGAAAGGGTGTACACCGTAGTTCTTCGGCTGCGCGGTCGGTATGGCCTGGCAGTATCCGAAAGTCTGTCAAGCTTGACACTATGCACCAACTCGAACTGACGGGCGCGTACATTGGCTTGAAAATTGGTGTGTAACTGGATGCTTGCAAAATGGTCCGGGCAGCGGTCCTCCAGGCGGCGGCGCGCAAAAAAGGCCTCGTTTTCAAGTTTTCTGATAGCGTCCCGGCAGTCAAGTATTCTCGCCTGTAGCAACAGTCTCTCTGTCTTGGCGACAACGCTGTAGCCAAACTTGGAAGGTACTGGCCTGTTAAGGTGCAAAGAGCGCGGGATGAGGCCCCGTGCTTTGCAGGCTAGGTTGAACTCCAGGTGTCCGTGAAACGCAGCAATGCGGGTTGTGAGGTAAACATAACGGCGAATTTCGGTGATTACAGATTGGCCATACGCCCGGCGAAGGTTGATGAAATCGAGGGTTCGACGGAAGCCCGTCTTCCGTTCGACGTAGGGATGGTCGATGAAATTTTTTAATCGATTAACGATTAATCGTTCGTCGGTTTAGCATATAATCGATTAATCGCTTTCGATTCGGGGTTTTTCGTCGATTAATCGATTAATCGACTTTTTTTCGGGCGCTTTAAAAAGGCTGAAACACAGTTACCTACTCACCTATTTTACCTATTTAACGTTTGAAAGGTGGAACCAGGGTAAGAAATACAAGCGTATAAACTTTGATAAAGAATAATGTTTAATTTGTTAGAGGTCAACTATAATTGCCACTAGGGACTAGTGGCAGGGTGTTCATATTAACACGTGTACTACTGTTTGTCTTTCCCCGGTGACCGCTTTTCACCGGCTAACAAATGTTAAACGTTATCGCTCGGCGCAGGGCGCAGGACGGAAGTTTCTCGAGCGTTATCGAAGCTTCTATCCGTTGTCTACTGTCACGGACGCTTATGTAATCTGATTGTATGAGCGACGCAAATTGTCTAGTACTTTCTGGAAGACACGCGGGCACCAGGGCGACCCCAGTGCTTCGATGGAGTCGCCCTGGAACCTTCGATGACTTATGTATAAAAGCCGACGCGTTTCGCCGCTGATCAGATTTCGACGATCGCCGACTGTGTTCGCCGCTATCGTTGTGCTTCGAGTGCAACTTGCTTTTGTGGGCACAGGTTCGCCCGAAAAAACATCTGTTTCGTCATTCACAGTTTTGCGACTGTTTCCTTCACCGTCACTACTACGTGACAATATTTAACTTTTACGGAATTTTTTAAAAATCGCCTGTTGCAGGTAGCATAATTCTTATCGTTGAGTTGGGTTATTCGAAGAGGCGGACATCAGTAGCACGATAAATCGAGAGACATATTCAACCAATTAACAAAAATTCACTAATGAACTTCTTAGTTAATTACTTTACGACACATATTGCAATTTACGAATTGTAGCAGTGAGTTTGCAAGACTCACCGCAATACTTGAAATGAATTTCCAGGATGACACCAGTTTCGAGATAGGTCTCAAAGGGTGGGACGAAATACATGGGCGTTCCAGTTACTTTTGTGCTTCAATGCATTTTGGTAAAAAAGTAAGTCGAGCAACAGTGCATTTTTACGGCGAGTATACGATGGTGCATATCACCAAGCTGGTGTCATTCTGTAAATTCATTCCAAGTGGATACGCCTGACAAGCTCACCGGCTACAATTCGTAAATTGCAATATGTGTCGTAAAGTAAAAACTAAAGTTAATTAGTGATTTTTGTTAATTAGTTGAATATGTGTTTCGATTTCTCGTGCTAATGTCCGCCTCATCGAATAACCCAGCTCAATGATAAAAATTACGCTACCTGCCACAGGCGATTTCTAAAAATTCCGTAAAACTTAAAAATGAACACCCTGCATGTTAAAAATGGCACTTACTGAGGAGGGTGGGCATGGAGGAAGGAGAAATTAGAAGATATCATCGCAGCACGACTGACATGAAGTAACGGCGCAACACGTGATCGCCACATCAGAGCGCGAGGTCGGTTTAATGCTGCCGGGTGCAGGGCAGCAGCGCAGCTGAACGGGAGCGCACCCATTTGAAACTACTGCGAACCAAACATTATCGGCCAATACGTTGTCTCTCAGGGTCACGTGCTGACTATATACTGCGAGGTAAAAAGCGAAAGAAATGGCTTGACGGTGAGTTCGCTCCAAGACTTGCAGCCTCACGTAATGCTCTCTCCTAGTTCATTTCTTCCTCCACTGGGGCGGCGTCACTCCGCCCCAGGCACCTTGTGTGACGCGTGCGTAAAGCGGGGAAGCGCTTGGCCAGCTCGGCAGGACTCGGGAAAACAGTCAACAGTCGCTCTGTCTTCGCAGCCGCGCTGCCGTTGCTCGTACTCCGCATTCTATAGTACGATTTCAAATTTTCACGCCACTTTAGTCACCGTCTGGAAAACTATTAATCGAACTGCTTAATCGATTAAACCGATTAAGTTAAAGGTAGACATCGATGACAATTAATGTTTTGCGGCGTACTTTTAGTCGATTAATCGATTAATCGTTCATTGATATTACCATCCCTAGTTCGACGGAAGCCCGACGTCCACCGGTTTCATCCCGACTAGACGGGCTTCCGTCGAACCCTCGATTTTACTCCTGTCTTGCGCTAGCTGATTCCAACTTGGGCCTGCAAATTTCCTAACTTCATCACCCCACCTAATTTTCTGCCGCCCTCGACTGCGCTTTCCTTCTCTTGGTATCCATTCTGTAACTCTAATGGTCCACCGGTTATCCATCCTACGCATTGCATGGCCTGCCCAGCTTCATTTTCCCCTCTTAAGGTCAACTAGAATATCGGCTATCCCCGTTTGCTCTCTGATCCACACCGCTCTCTTCCTGTCTCTTAACGTTAGGCCTAACATTTTTCGTTCCATCGCTCTTTGTGCGGTCCTTAACTTGTTCTCGAGCTTCTTTGTTAACCTCCAAGTTTCTGCCCCATATGCTAGCACCGGTAGAATGCAATGATTGTACTCTTTTCTTTTCAATGACAGTGGTAAGCTCCCAGTCAGGATTTGGCAATGCCTGCTGTATGCACTCCAACCCAATTTTATTTTTTCTGTAAATTTTTTTATCATGATCAGGGTACCTGTGATTAATTCACCTAGATAAACGTACTCCTTTACAGTTAAGTTAAGGGAAGTTAAGAGCTGTTTAATTAAAATGATGAAATAATCAGGTAAAGGAAAATGAAATGGATGAAGGGATAGCTTGCCGCAGTTGGGAACCGAACCCACATCCTCCGCATTACGCGTGCAGTGCTTTACCTTCATCACTCTCATGGCGGTAGTGTGATATTCATTTAAGTATCACATTATCACCATATGACCCGTACCATACTCCTGTATAATCGCATGGGTGTATATGGAAACATACAGGTTTTCATACCTGCGGGATCTTATTGGAACATATAGGATTATGGACACACGGCATATGCGGAATATGGGATTTTTCAACGGGGATATTTTACGAATCTTCGCGCAATGTCTTTATTTGGCTGGTCTGTATGTCTCGTACAAAAACCGTTCGTTCGAGAAAGAGGAGGAATAAACTATATTTAGGGAAATGAGCAGACGCTAAAATCGTCCGAGGTGGGCGGCGTCCCTAGTCCAGGATCTGGGCACACTTGGCCCTGCTCACCAGGCGATGCGGTCTTCAGGGCTCGGGCTTGTCAGCTGGGCCTCCCACTGCTCGACGGTTGGTCCGGTGATGGGTTATGGGTTTTGTTGACATTCCCATATCATATGAAGGGTATTGGGCAGAGCAGAAGGCGCATTTGAGTATAGCTCGTAGGATACATGGGTGTAGCAGGGTGCCGTGCGGGAATGTGCCGGTCTGTAGTTTGCGGATCACTATCTTCTCTTGTTAGCATGCGGGGGTGGGTAGATCCTCCTGCCCAGTTTAATGACTCAGGTATCGGAGTATCTTTTCGGGACGCTATCATGTTGGTCTGCCGGTGCTCGTGAACCCGTGTTGTGATTCGGGCAGAGCGTTAGGCTTCATTACCCGCCAGGGACTCGTGTCCCGGGGCCCAGACAATGTAAAGTTCCCGAGGATGCTCAGGGCTTGTTTCGAAATGCGGCCCTTTTGAAAGAAAAAAAATTTTTAAATGCGCAAATCTCACACACTGCGGTAATAAATGTTATGCGAAGAATTTCGCGGGTAGCTAGACGTCTAGCACCGTTTTGGGTTCCGCAAAGTGTGATGGTGCAACAAATCCGCGTAGTGGCGAGCAATTGTGTGTGTGACGACAACGGCTGGACGACGGCGATGGCGACGACGAGAATGGCTTAACAACTGATTTATTGTACTCCAGCGATGAAACAGTACGACTTGTTCCGTCTAAGCCTGGGCCGTTCCCACGATGGAAGAATCGTGGCCGTTCCCTAAGGTATAGTGCACACAGGTAAGCTGCAGGGTTGATCCCGAATGTAGTGCAGTATCACATAACGTCTCAAAGCGGTAGCTGCCTCAAGGGAAGGAGGGACAGGGGAAACTGGCGCTTTCTTAACGATAAAGTTTTATCGCTCTCTCTCGCACGAATGAAGCTAACTGTTGTTACGCGACGTGACGCATGCACCAACCGTTTCAAAGCGCCAGCTTGAATGTGAAAAGGTGCATAGTGAGAAAGTCATTTTTCGTGCCAGACATGCGCCTGTGGCCTGATGGGTATAGCACTGGGCTGTTGCACTGGGAATATACAGGCGACTTCTTGGTTGCGTGCGCGCATGATGTTCCAACCACGGCGATTCCACTGAATTTTGATTACGTTCTGCAGGGAATCCGGTGCGCTGTGACTGCAAGGTGTCCTTCTTGCTCGGCTACCCAGACTCGTGGACGTACCCGGAGTGCGGCTCACCCGAAGCACTCAGCGGGGTTCCCCTCAGGGAGCTCACCCCGGAGAAGCTCGGTTGCACTGAGCAGAAGGAGCCCTGAGAAATTCAACTGACGCGAACACCCACTTCACAGAGTACATAATAAAGAAGGTTTCAAACGGCATACCTTTGTTTGTCTCTTTGAAAAGTGCCCCCCGAAGACAGAATACCAGAATCCACTCATGCATTGGGATGTTCGGCCAGTTCTGAGTGGCTACGTACGTACAATCTTATGTACACAACTGCAGACTCGGTACAATATCCTTTGCCACCCTCAATGGAATTTTCTGACTTGGCACCAGAGCGCAGTCGGTTACAACAGATCACCGTTCTACTCATTACATGACCCCCCCCCCCCCCCTTACCTCCTCCTTCCTTATAATTACGTTTACAATGATCGCACTACTAAGGAAGTGATCGTATGAAACAATTCACTGCAGAGCGAAGTGGAGATTAATAACAACATCGCGGTGCCACAATTATCTAACGAGTGCAAAATAATGTGCAAATAAGAACGAAAAACGAATGAGAATGTTTTCTCATATGGGGAAGACACCAACACGCCTTTGTCGTCATCTCCGTGACAATATATGTTGGTGGCCGCTGTTACAGGTCTTTAACATGCGAACTTTAATGATGTAGTGTTCTCTGCATGGCCCGCAGTAAACAGGAAGGAAGTCCGACTGTTAGTTGCCTTTCTTCTAGACACGGAGCTGACCAACACCTGGTGACACGCCCTCGCTAACAATGTATGAGATGCTCAAACGGAACAAATGCCGGCCAAGCATGGCAAGCTAACCCCGCCCTCTGCAATACCATGTACCAACACGCATCGTTAACACCTGCAACCGGGCGTGTGGCCCCAAAACTTCGCCAAAGCCGCCGAAAAGACGACTACACCGGGATTATAGCTCTGTTCTTCCTATAAAAAATGTGCGCTGCAAGATAAGGCTTTCTCCCGGAATAACCTAGCATCTATGAATCGATTTATAAGAACTGCGCAAGTTATCGATAAAGTACATACATATACGGAGTTTGTATTTGTCGGCACGGCGGTCATTACTTATACTTCATAAGTAATATATCCACAAACAAACTTCTGCGTGTCTTTAGTCCTAACGTTCCCCGCGTTTTTTTGCTATGCGTTTCCTCGATGGTCTGCGCACAAATTTCTTATTCCCAGCAATGCAACAATAATTTGATTCTCTTTCGCTGCATCCTTATTTATGACCTCACGAACGCTAGTTCCCGCTAGTTTACCTTCCTACGTTTCGTTATGATTGTATAATCAATTAAATGAAAAAGCTTTACGTCCCAGAGCTGCACCTGGCCTTTGAGAAACGCTGTATGCAGTAGTGTTAGGACTCCGGATTAATGTCGACCATCTGGTCTTTCGTTAACGCGCACCGATATCAAGTAAACGGATGTTGTTGTTGGGCTTTTTTTCTTATTTTCTTCATTCCGTCCCCACCAGAAGAGCTGCCGCTGCTCTCGGCGATCTCGCGGCGATCTAACTCAATCGAGCCCACGACCTCACGACCAGCAGCACAACATCATAGCCACTGAACAACCGCGCCCGTCTGTGGCCCATTAAGGGACGTATGGCGATCACTAATCACAGCGTGCTGACGTTCCAGCTAGTGAAGAAAGAAAGAAAGAAAGAAAGAAAGAAAGAAAGAAAGAAAGAAAGAAAGAAAGAAAGAAAGAAAGAAAGAAAGAAAGAAAGAAAGAAAGAAAGAAAGAAAGAAAGAAAGAAAGCATCCACAAAGTGTCTTCTGTCCTAAAATATTTTCTGGTAATTTTATCTTATCGTCCCCATGATATCGTTGCACGGCGCGTGTCGCATGGCACGTGTCGAGAGTCGACGCAACCTCTGATGGCTACCGCTGCGATATATTACTGGGTTAAAATATCAAGGATAAGAGCACGCTAGCGGAAATACCATCTCACGAAGTCAGAAATCGCCGACGAAAGTGTGTTGAAACGTCAGACAATCTCTTTTTTCTCGCTACTGCCACGACCGGCAATAAATGCTGTGGGGGTCAAGGTCCCGACGTTGCAGAGTTCGTTATAAGCGACACCGTAGTGGAAGGCTCCAGGTAAATTGCAATCACTCGGGGTTCTTTAACGCGCACCTAAATACACGGGCGTCCGCCCCCATTGGTGAAAATACCCGCGACCTCGATCGTGTTCAACAGCAGAACGCTGTAGCCAATGAAAAACTGCGGTGGGTGACCGGCGTTCGTTACTGAAGGAGATACTAAAATCGCAGAAGCAGTCGGGGCCCCCTGAGAAACCAGGGGACGATCTCTTGTTCTTTTCTGTTCCTCTCCAAGCAGCAGCGACAAGAGAGGTGAATGCGCTTTCGCGAGGGGCAGACACGCAATCTTCTTCCACATCCTCCGACAAGAAGAAGTAGGCACCGCGCGCGCATCTTGCGGCAGACACTTGACGTCGACGTCGCTCGCGATAGAGGCGATATGCGCATGCGGTTTCCGCCAGGTTCATCGGTCGCCACGACGGTCCCTGCTATGCTGCGCAAGAGATAATAACGGGATCATTCATATACTGCGACACATGCTATTCATAACACTCTAACGCAAAAGAAATACAAAAATCATTAAATTATAGAATTTCGCGTGCCAATTAAAACAACGATTTGATTGCGAGGGACGCCGTTAGTGGAGGGGACTCGAGACTAATTGTGACCACCTTGGTTTCTTTAAACGTGCACACACTCCCTTCCCCCAGTGCAGGGTAGCAAACCGGACGTGCGTCTGGTTAACGTCCCTGCTTTTCCTCTCTTCTATTGCTCTCTCTCTCACACACCTGAATGTAGGTACACGAGCATCTTCACTCCCAATGAAATGCGGCCGCCGCGGTCGGGGTCGACCCCGCGACCTCATGCTCAGCAGTGCAGTACTAGCCACGGGGCCACTGCGGCGGGCAAAGAAATGAAGGAAGAAACGGCTAATGAAAACAGCGGAGTGTATCGTTATATTAATTAGTTTAGATTGCTTCTTTCTTTCTTTCTTTCTTTCTTTCTTTCTTTCTTTCTTTCTTTCTTTTTTTTCTTTCTTTCTTTCTTTCTTTCTTTCTTTCTTTCTTTTGAGTATGTAATTCATCATGATACAGAATGAATGTGCAGAGTCGTCCGCTATTAGAGCAAGCCCCTCATTATTTATTCAAGCGTTGATAAAGATGCCTAAGATTTACATTAAATCCTGCAGATTAGTCTTTCTATAATAGGTATCCACATTATGCGTCGTATAGGGCACATTGGCTACATAAAATAGAATAAACGCTGAAGTTACACTGACTCGAATACAATTGAGGTGTTCACAGGTGGACGACCATATGCACACGATTAGCCCCGTTCATCGCAGTGCTGAACAGGAACGGGTTCTTAATTTTGTCGGGCTCAAGGAGATCATTCGGGAGTTATTTTATCTCATTAACGGGTGAAATTGATTCCCTTTTGCATTCGGTATACAGGCGCCTGCGGGAAATAAGACGGTTGCAGGACTTTTCGCCTCCCAGCTAAAGTCAAGCGATGCCAAGCAAGCATGCTTTGCCGGATTTGCCTGGGTGACGCCTTCACTCGACGCTATGCACATCTGATTGGCCGTACGAACAGCCCGAACTGTGAACGCTGTCAAGTGTCGGAGACTCTCCAACATCTGTTTTGCGGCTGCCCTCTCTACGCGTCACAGCGGAAGATGCTGGCTTCGACGCTAGCAGGCATTCGCAGGCGAACATTGTCGTAAAATAATATTTTGTCCGCAAATGTGAGACCGCACAGTAGCATCAATAGCTACAAGGGCTGCTCTGGAATACTTGAAGATTACCGTACTAGACGCAAGATTTTCGCTTTTCAACGAGATCGTTCCCTACCTGGCCGGCGCGGCACCTTCCGTACCGCCCTCGACTACAGCCCATCGAAAGAGGAGAGAAAACGAAAACAGCGCCGACTTTAGGCAGAATAAGATCACATACCCGTCCTCAAGGATCCCATAATGAACTGTACAGTATAGTAGTTGTAATTGGTTGTTTTCATAATAATGAAAAGAGGCGAAAATGAAATTACTGCTGGCCGCACACTAACTGTGTAATTTAGGCTGCCGCTACCAGAACGCCAGCCAACAGATGGGAGCGGGGTTTTTGAATGCAGGGCTTGAAAGGGCAGAGAATAGCAGATAGAATAGAGTGGTAGGGGGATAGCGTAAACAGGTATTTAAAAGTGACAACTGCATCATAATTTAACCCATACTTCGCTTGCCATGTCACTTTACTCAGTGTTTGTTGCACAGCTCCACACGGCGTCACTTTAATAATCCTGTAGAGCAGCCGGATAACGAACATGAGCGGGCTTTGCTATCAAAGAAGGCGGGTTAACAAATGGCGTTAAAATTGATAGCTCAGTGAAAAGGAGGACTTCGCTATTAACCCCGCGTCAGCATACACAGAGCTGCAAGTGTAGAGGTCCAGAGAGTTTCCGTCAGTGATGTCACAGACGCGTGTATCGCGTCTGCTGACATAGGCATATTTTAGAGTGTGACGCCCGCTGCTAGAGGAGAGTGGGAAAGTAAAAAGTACATCTTGTCATTATTATTCAAAAAAATGAAGACAGAAAAACTCTTGCGACGCATCGCAACCCGGCGTGACCTTTCCATGGGCTGCACGTGGCGGTGTCACGTCGGGTCAGCCTCAACATTGTGGAGACGTTGTGGAGACAACATTGTGGAGACATTGGCTGACTGCCGGATAGAGGCTAGTGCTCCAGTTTCAAAGGGGTCGAATGACCCCGGTGATTGCGGACTGCTGTCGGCCCTGAGTTTGACCCCTGTTCGCGACGCCACTGACTCAACCCTCCAGGGCAAGCTCAAAATCTCGGCAACAGCAAAGCAGAAGGAGCTATGGCAGAAAAAAAATGCATCAAATTGCACGCCTTTCAACCTATTGTAACATTTGTCAACAGTGGGTGCGGAACAAAATTCCGTTCAGAACTTCCTTTCTTCTTTTTGTTGTCCATGCACTTTCCGCACACGACACCACCGGAAGAAACAAATGAAGACGGAACAACTTCTCTTCTTTCCGTACCTTCATTGTTGCTTCTTTGTAATAAATCGACTTAGAGTGAAATATGTTCTAGTCAATATCGTAGGAAGAAGCGAGGCTGCCACTCCAGAATTTTTAGCATCCTCGTTCTAATTCCCTCACATGTACACGACTTCCCCATTTACAGCTCATGCAAGACTGTAGCCGGGCGTTTAGCTGCGTGTATCGCACAGCCACGAGTTTCTACCGGCGTCTATCGCCTCTCTTTCTCCCCGATAAATTTTGCTCAGATGTCTTATCAGTTTTGGTTTCTTATTAAACTGAATTTATTTGCCAATATGGAAACTGATTGTACCGATAGCTTCACGTCTTGAATTACCATATTGTCAAATTATCTCGATCAGGTGACCGACTAGAATGGTCAAATTCGCACACGACACCATCAAGTTTTGTATTCCCAATGTGCAAGTGCAACGCATGTAGCGTGTATTTAATAAATGCGCGGCTTCCAACATGATATAATCAAAGCTTCGGTAGAACTACATTTCCCTTCTGCGAGAACCGTCTAATCAGAGGGTGGTGTTCAAACATGCAAATGACCGCCTTCACCCCTAGGCCAGGCAATGTTTTGTTTTATCCCTCTTTTTTTTTTCAAATCCCGAGACACGAAGCAGAACCCTGTCAGCTGAAGACCATCACGCGCTCGCCCATTCCTACATCGCAGTACCCAACATAACACGCACCCAACGTTATCCAAATCCCGCGCGGTCAAGCACCCAGGAAGACGCGACGAGCCACTATCTCCAAGCTCATCGCAATCTTATAAGAAAGCCTGCGCCGCTCTCGAGAGGCTCAGTTCTTGCCGCAGGAAGCCCCCCGCACAGACGACAACGGCGTAACAAAAGCACAGTACAAGCGGGGCAGGCAAGCCAGACAGACAACTCAGCAGAGATGAGTCCGACGAGAGAACAACACTGCCTAAGCGTCGCCGTGCTCCTGGCGGCTCTTGCCGCGGTGGCCGTGGCGACGCCTTCGTGCCTCGACACGAGCAATCACTACTACGACGAACGGGAGTACACCTGCTTGGGCTTCACGAGCGCGTCGCACTTCCAAGAGCACATACCCCGCGACCTTTCTTACCCACGGCTTCGGTTCGTCCTCAAGGAGTGTCTCGTCGACTACATCCCGGGCTCGGCGTTCACCTCGGTGCCGGCGCTGTCCCTGGACCTGGACAACTGCAAGGCCAAGATCTTCTCCAAGCCGGGAGCCAATCCGTTCGACGGTCTCGAGGAGACCGTTTCCCGCATAGGATTCATGCACAACAGCACGCTGCCGGAGTCGTGGCAGCTGCTCAAGAACCTGAACCGGCTCAAGGAGGTGGCCTTCTACATGATGGCCGGCCTGGACCTGACGCGCGACTTCAACAACCTGCCGCAGAGCCTGAGGCGCGTGCTCATCTTCCGCTCGAGCATCGCGCGCATCGACGACAACTGGCTGTCGGGACTGAGCAACCTGGAGGAGGTGTGGATCCAGGAGAGCGACCTCAAGCACTTCCAGCGCTCCATGATGCCCAGGCCGGCACCCAAGCTGTGGCGCCTGCATTTGCAGTAAGACACGCCACCCTTGCCTTCTCCCACCAACTCGCGAGGTTGTGCCAAACCGTGCGTTTGAGGAAAAGCCCTTGCGACCACTGTTTCTGTTCCGGCAGCCTTTTACAGCGAAGCTCTTAGACTGTGGCTATAGAAGCGCTCTAAACCGTCGTATGAAAATTTTCACAGTGTTCTGGAAAATTTTGATGATTAACCGATTAAATCATTGGGAGGAAACGGGGCCAAGTTAGGGGTGATGTGTAGGCAAACTTTGATATATATGAGGATAAATGAACGGCGGGGAGGTGACCAAGGATTGAGCCAGGTTGGCACCGGGTAAGGCCAAAGGGGAGGAAAAGATTAAGAGATCGAACGAGGCTAGAAAGTCCAGTGTTGGTGTTCTAACGTAGTGAAAGCTCTGTGATCTGTATTACAAACGGTCGCTTAGTCCGATAGCCTTGAGAACTCGCAGCAGCGCTTTTGTGGCTTTTGTGTGTGTGGGTTAATTACGGGGCTAAATGACAATTGTTGAACCCTCGTGAGAGAACCAAAGGTGGAATAAATCTTATAAAGATAAATCTATGAGGGCCATTTTATGGGCGATGTGTATACGGAAAGTTTGAAGTGTCTAGGTTAACTATGAGGTTAGCAGATAAGTACTGAATACTCGTTTTCTCCCTATTTCGAGGCGAAGTGGTTTCCCCACTTTCTTCGGCCAACTAAACGAGGCAGATTTTTTTTTTCTCTCAAGTCTAACGATTTGCCTGAGCAAACCCTTTGCTAATTTATTGCATGAGGGGTGCTTAAAAGTTTCTAGCTGTTGGGCAAGCGACGGATAGACAATGAGAGGCAACGATTGCTGCCCGACCTTTTGCACAAGTGTTCGCACGTGGTGATCACTCTTCATAATGTATAGGAGAAGAAGCATACTTTCAGATCTCTCTTTGATGAAGCGTTCTTATAGAGAGTTTTGGATAGTGAAGCAGAAGTTAATGCACGATATCAACCTTTTGCACAAGAGTATCCACGCGGAGTACAAAGGGATCCAGTCAGAATCTTGTTTCTGCATGGTTCTGGTCATGCACTGCTTCCGCTAACGCTATTTCCCGGGTACACATAGCTGAATCCGGCCGCTATTTCTCAAACGTTTCTCTCTCTCTCTCTCTCTCTCTCTCTCTCTCTCTCTCTCTGCGTGTTAGAACGCCATCTGAAGCTTGTGAATTTTCACCAGGACGCTTCGAATCGTCCAGCAAAGTTTGTGGTATTGCGACAAATCATCAACACCAACAGTTATTTTCCCACTCGGAAAAAAAAAAAAAAAAAAAAAAAAAAGCTGTCTCAAATCGACTCAATACGACCGTATAATACATACCGCGTTTTTCCAGCTATAATCCGTACTCGTTGTGTCATCCGCAGGAGTTAATTTCGGCTGAAAAGACAAAATATCCTCCTATTTCCGTAGAGTAATAGTTTCCAAGCTGATTTATTGTAGCCAAGCTTGGTTGTAGCACGTACAAATTACTGACAAATACTTGTTTATAAATGTCGAGGATCGTTTCGAGCATGTTTCGCCTTGTGATCGAGGCCACCATGAGAACTTATTGTGGTCAGGTCTTGCTTTACTGCCGCATATACACGTTAAAGAATGCCTTTCACAGCAGGACAATGCTTGTTCTCTCATATTAAGCAATCTTCAAATATTCCCTCCCGTTCAATCCGCCAAATGTAGACGCACTTGAAATTTTTCAACTTTTGAACGTGCGCGAGCCGCAGTCTATCACTGTTTAAAATTAGGGTGCCTCTAAAGGAGAACTATACCTTAACATCATCATATCGGGCAGCGATGTTTGCCATAACGTAAACGTTGTTCTGACGAGCAACCGGTTCCTTAACCTACCGCATAAATTGCTGCGCTTAACGCTCGATATAAGCCGAAGCTCTCAAATGCCTTTTATTTGACGTCATTGCACTCCCACGCGCTCTTTTAACATCTCCTAACGGTTTCACAACAGACCACGGCCGCCTCCGTTTAACAAGCACTCCTCGGCGTTCGCAATTTAACATCCGCGGCAGTCGTATTCAGTGAGCCCGAAGTTATACGATCGCTGCGGCCTCGACAAAGCACTGGAATAAGAGCAACTAGGGAGTGCAATATACAGAAGTTGGGCGCATCTCGCACAAAGGGATGCTGTTCCGTCTTTTGTCTTTGGAACGGGCTTTGTTTTATCTCCGCGCAATCCAAGCCGGCATTCTCACGACCGTATAAAGCAGAGCAGCGTTTTCGTTCCGTGAGCCAGCGCCCGGAGATTGTTAGGGGTTATGAATGCTGAAACACGAATACTATACTGCGTTTGTCGCATTTATTCGTGGTCCGACTTTTTCGTCGAGTAAGCGTGCGCGGTGCTCTCTATATATGACGATGCAAGACGAAATGCAAGATACACCCAGTTAAGTGAAACGCATTGTGGCAGTGACAGCATTGTCGATCGAGGCGCCTGCGCATAGTGGAAGTATATCGAGGTTGTTGACAACGCACTCACGCTGCATTTGCGCGAATAGGAGACGTAACAGGAGCAAAAGGTGTTGCCGAAACGTCATCACTGTCTCGGCAAAGGTGATTTGTTCTCGTAAATTTTATCCCACTAGCAACATAGTTTAATAAAGTATCACGGGATATAAGTGAGCAAGGGGTAAAGCAGTACAGACTTTCGGGCTAGTTGGTCTGATACAGTTGTTGATTAAGCGCTATGGTCGCAAAAAAGCTTTGCTTTTGATATAGATTTGCTTTTACCAGAAAAACGTCAAGAGACTCACAGACAGCTTCACACTCGGAGCTTCCCAGTTCAGCGGGTCCCTTCAAACTCTGTATCTCTTTTATATCGGCCAGAAGCGGTCCATGTACCACCTATGAGCGCACTTATCCTTTGGGAAACATTGCTACAGTCTGTCCTATTAATACTTGTTCTGACACTCACTCACTCACTCACTCACTCACTCACTCACTCACTCACTCACTCACTCACTCACTCACTCACTCACTCACTCACTCACTCACTCACTCACTCACTCACTCACTCACTCACTCACTTACTTACTTAATCAATGATAACCATACACTTCTACGCCATTGGGGTACTTCTTTGCCTTCTGAGAGTAGCCACGTGTTTTGTAAAATAGATTGTATGCGAAAACAAGCAAGCCGGCACAGTTGAAGCATAATTAGCTTTGTCGACAGAGTTCCGGCGTCGATACCGAGCGGCCAAGGGTCCGAATACGTATAGAGTATACTTCGCTATTTGATGAACGGGTGATCGAAAGTCTTTTGCGAGTCCACTCCGCAACAGAGTTACGGAGTGGGGCCCTCCATTTCATTCTCACTCCATTCCGGAGAGTGGAGATCCTCGTAACCCCACTCCTTTTAACTCCTAGGAATGGTGAGAGTTGGACCATTTTCCGTCCTGGAGTCGCTGAGCTGATCCATTCAATTCCTCCAATTCCTGTAAATGAAACGCTTTCTCCGTAATGGTTTTGCTACTTGCGCCCTTGCGTGCCTAGTAACTAAGAACATATTTTTGAAGTCTTTACAGCGTTACAAAAAATGTTATGTATCATTTTTTTCGCGTACGTATTATTATTTCTTCTTGGATTACTAACATAAAAGTGAAAGGTGTTTATATGTTTTGCAGGACCATCTCTATTGTCTTACATGTGGTGGCATATATTAACGGGCACCGTTTTTTCCATCACCCCTCTCTGATCAGCGGTTATCGCGCGTTCTGGATACTCGACATTCTGCTAAAGAACAAGGCGTGCTTTTTACATCGCCGTGGAATCGCGCAGGGTGGAATTTGCGGCTCCGTTTTCGACAGCCGACTTTCTGCCGTAGGTCAAGCTAAATGGAATCATTATTTAAAACTACAAGTAGCCGTCTTTAAATAAATTGTGAGAACTATCCACCTGGGAACTATCCATCATCGAGCGATCCCGTCTTGGAAAGTGGCGGTGACATCGCAAGGAAGAAGAAGCAGAAGACCAGCGCAGGTTTATGCTCATCATCGTCATCGTCATCATGTTTATGCGAACGGATATCGCATCTTTTACAACCGCAACTAACATGCACTCACTACACCAGTCGTTACAGACGTACTTATATAGGAAGTCTTGAGTTAGATGAGTTATGCATGTCGTTAAATGTTAGTAAAAGTGCTGTACTGGTCTGTACTGGTTTACTGCGCAGTTACATATACATGTGATATATCCAATACAGCCAGGAAATCATTCCTCAAGTTGACTAGGCCTAGTACCTCGGTGGTATACGTATACCATGGCAAGCTCGTGGCGTAGTCACATTGCACATATTACAACTAAGGCAGAACGCGCCGTAGCTATGCTCCACCGGCTCAGTCACCGTCGCTCTGGACTACGCCGGGATACATTACTGATCATATATGGAATTAATGCTCTGCCCATATTGGAATTCAGCTGCGTATTATTTTCCGGTCGTCTCGCTTATAATATTAAACACCTTGTGTTTTTATAAATAGAAGCTTTACGCTTATGCCTTGGGCTATCGTTTCCAACACTGCTTTATATCAGGAAGCTCATATACCGACCCTAGATTGTAGATACCGCATGCTTACAGTTCATACATCCTAACAAATTTACTATTTTTCAAAGAGACATGTACAATATGTATTTATCAGTGAACCAACCGAGTTTTTTTATGTATCGTGGTCGCGATTACACAGCCATCAGATAATATTTGTGCTAGCACAGTTACAACACTTGAATGTATCCATACGACAAGTCCGAAATTCGAATGATGCCTTAGCAGACCAAAAAATTGAGTTAGAGGACATATTTACATATCATGCTAAACTACTGCCTAGCAGACATTTATTTGGTATATTACAAGACCATCTAAGCCAGCTAGCTACTCACAACATAACAGCTACAGATGTTTTTCTGAGCAATGAGAAGGCAGGAGTGGGGACCTTCTCTGAATATCTTCAATGTTCTTACTCTCTTCGCCTTCCCGACTTCATATCCATAGTTCAGGCAGAATTACTAACGAATGTACTAACATTACGAAAACTTCCTCAAAATGCCTCATTAGCTGTTATTGTGAGCGACTGCATTCTGCCAACATTCAATGATTCAATGATGTTCAATTATTTCTCTATTTACGGCAAGTTCTCTTGCTTTGGGTACCGGGACACCATGGGTTCTACTTTAATGAAATGGCTGATTCACTCGCACGAGCATCTGTTTTGCCGGCATCGGCTAATGCAACAACGGCTAGGTACTGGAATTTCTCCATATCGCAAAATTCCACAAAATTCGCTCTAACATCGTCTCCTGAACTCCGTCATCTTTGTTCCGGGCCCTGTGGAATAATAATTGCTGTCCTTCAACACAATTTGAAGTTTCCTCTAAAAAAATTAAGATGTTGTATTCCGCCTTTAAAATTTTACTTGCACACGTCTGGTCAGGTGGTGTCTGTCCTCTTTATGTTATTTTTGAAATGTACCTGAATCTATTGAGCTTTTTATTTTTCTCTCGTGTCGCCAATTTTTAAGACAAAGAAAACACCTAGAGGTATCATTTCGACAACTTGCACTGTCACTAACCTCGCCAAACAATCCCTCTTTTGGGGCGTCTTTGCTGTGATACAGCCACAGAATGCTTTTCTCGCAATTTATACTTTCATTATTTTAACAACAGCCAGCTTCTTGGCCAATCCCCCGTAGCGGGTAGAAGCCACTGTTGGGACATAAAAACAAGAACAGCTAGCGGGGGTTCGGACCCGGAACTTCTCCACAGCACTTGAACCTTGTAACGCAGAAAAGTTCCTGGCTCTTCAACAGCGTAAAATGAGTAAAATATCGTGTTATTTATGATTACCATGGCAGGGGTAGTCGTCAAAAGGTAGATACTTAAAAAGCCAATATTGAGTAACAATTGAGAAATATAATAAATTGACCAAGTCTAATTTAGTCTAATTGGAAAATTCACCTGTTTCAGTGCTCCAAGACTATGCGCCCATTCGACTAGAATTCCATTCCGGAATTTCGGGCTCTCATTCCATTCCCATTCAACACGCCCCAAATGGTGCGGTCATTTCATTCCCATTCCATTCCGTATGTTTGAAAATTTGGAATCACACCAGAATAATTCCAACTCCTGAGTTGCCACTCCACCACTCTTTTCTGCAAGGAGTGCGAAAATTGTTGAGACCACAGAATGCGTCTTTACGGGTTGATTGCAGCGCAAGAATTCTTTTAGCTGTCGAGTGCCCTAGGCGAGAAGACGCGCCCCTTACACAAGTGCATATAGCCTTACGCGATCAATTGCAGAGGTTGCGGACTGACGTCGCTGCCAAGGGACTTCAGCGACGACCTGCCGGCCATGCGGCACCTGAGCATCGAAGAGAACCTCATCACCACCTTCGACGAACTGAGCCTCGAGCCGCTCAGAAGGGAACGCACCTACGTCGGACTCTACGGTATACGCACGCAAACATTCTATTAACGCATACGCGTTGTGTGGCTAGGTCTGCTATCTGCTTCCAATCGAAGTTCGTAACTGAAATTACGTCACCGCTGGCGCGCACTGAATAAGCCGTGCCTATCGGCCTATCAGCTTGCTATACGTTCACATTGCGTCGTGGTGTCCTGAAAGCGCTGTCTGGCGCTTAAGTTTTGCTTTTAGCTGTAGTACTTTGTTTCTGAAATCAGATAGGCATACCTTTTCTTTAGGGAAATGATTCGAGGTCATCGAAAGCGTTTGGCAGTAGGAGAGGCAAGGAAGGAGAGGAGGAGAAAGAGTCGCTGGTTATATCCACGTAAATTCCAAGCACTACTTGATCACTACAGCGGTTAGGGTGGGATAGCGAGACTTACCATGGCCAAGTTCAAGCTTTAATTGGGGCTTTCTTCACCTATGACAAGTTCTAGGACAATTAAACCCTCAGAGAGTTCTAAAGTTGTTAGCTAGGGTCGCATTCTCGACTGATCACCTCCGGGAATATGCCATCTTCAATACGCATTGATTGGCTAAACCAACGCAAGTGATAATAACGAAAGGAATAGCCCACAACTTATCTGCCTTCTTTTCGCCTCGCATAGCTGTCGAATACGTTGACGGGACGCCCGTCGCTCCAGTAAGGCACCGTACACGAGGAACATAACGTCCTGCAATAATGAAAGTATCCGCAAATGTGGTCGATCGAGAATACGGCCCTGTCAATCGAGTGCTTAAACTCGCTTGTCGTTTCCTCGCTGATGTGCCTAGCTTTAGAGGGACACTAAAGAATAATCACTTAGATTGATATGGTAAAACTAGTAGGCCGACGAGCCTTCCAATTTAATTAAGCTTTTTCAGCGTCATTTAGCGGAAAAGGACTGGATGCCATCGTAGAAAACGATGGAGAAATTTTTCCTTATTTGAATTTAGCATTCGATTAGCAGCACCGGTACGTTAGTAAGACGTCGTGGATATCAAAGTATTTTCGCGTGTTCGAGCCGTATTTAGTTGCAAGGTAAGGTTCTCAAAAGTCACTTAATTTAGTATGTAGTTAGAATGCAATTCAATCCTTGTTTAGCGATTACCTATTGGTTAGCCCAGAGCAGAGGTTGTCCAAATCCCATGGCGTCACGAGAAATTAGCGCAGGAACTAGCCTCAAGCTTGTCTAACGTCTTTGTGTCTTTTCTTGCTTACTTTTGGGCATTTCGTGTTCACTGCAAGAGCGACGTTTCTGGTGTACGGAAGTGTAATTTACCAATCCATCTTATCAATGATTCCTTTTTACTGTTACGTTAAAGCGTTGTTCCGTCCAATCGGTTCCGCAGGGAACCCCCTTCACTGCGACTGCCGTATCAAGTTCCTGCTAAGCTACTCGGACAACTGGCGGTTCCCGGTCTGCGCCACACCCGAGTTCCTCAAAGGCCGTCGGCTCAACGACCTGAGCGAGGACCTGCTCAATTGCTCGAGTCCCGCGACCACGACGACGACGACGACGACCACGACTCCTGCCGCTGCTCCGGGAGGCTTCTTTCCCTTCTACAGCGACGACGTTTGAACATACTCACGGCGGCGGCATTGGCAAGGCACACCAGGAATCAAAAAGAGATTGGAATAAAATGGCGTCTGTTGGGCGGGCCAACGAGTGAAGTTGTGTTTCGTGGGCGTAGCAGCCTTCATTCGTGTACAGTTTGCTTGTATTGTCGAATTCTGCAATGACAACGTTCTGAGCCAATCAAAGACACCGCAGCAGCCCAGCGGGCCAATCAGAGCTGACAAAATGGCGAAATTGACAATTTGGCTGCATTGGCGGTGGGAGGGGGGGTTCCTCCATAGAATATGGGCGCCGCCATGTTCCTACTCAGTGCAGGCGCGCAGGCGCCGCCGACAAGATGCGATTCAGACGAGACACGCAGTCAACGCGATCCTGAGCCTCCCTCAGTATGGTGTCGCCATCTAGTTTGGGCGCCTACAAACGCATCCTTTCACGCTCCATAAATTTTACATCCAAATTTTATAAATAGCGCCATAGGACCTTTCTCAAAAATATGCGGAATGAACTTCACACATTTTGTCATACGTGCATACGCGCGTGCTGCATGTAAATGCTTGTTTTGCCACGATATTTTGATTATTTTGTGCGTTACAAAAGTGAGAGGTAGCAACATGGCGGAGTGTTTGCGGTTGCCACTTTTTTCGTCCAGCTTTTTTTCTATAGACACCAAAAAAAAGTTTACACGCTTTGGGTCGTGTCTTGTCCCTAAACATCTGTCTTCTCCGCATTTTCTTTCTTTAACGCTGCGAGCCCGGTACTTCCTAGTCACGAAAGGCTTGCGCGATATCAGCGTGACACAGCACTCTCGGCAGGAAAGTAGCGAGCACTAAGCTTTCAAGAATGGAAACGCATGCAAGGCAGACGACGATTATTGTTTGCGGGCAAGATACGACCCAAAGGGTGTAAACCTTTTTTTAGAGTGTAAGCAGTATAGTAACGTATACTCTATGGCTCGCTCAAAGAACGAAGGGAGTGATGGTGACTCCCTTCTCGGAGTAAGTGTCTGCCTCTAATGTAACACCATTCTCGAGAGTTATTGTACCCCTCTTTTGAGTACATTCGTGATTTAACCATTGTGCGCAAGCACAAGCATGGGCACAAGCAGACTGCATTAGGGTGTAAGTGAACACTCTAAGATTGAGGTAAATATGAAACAAGCACTTACTTCCGCAAAGAAAGTTGTCGGTGCATTTTTGTTACAGTGAACAAATGTGCTGATACCTCAACCACCCGCTCTCTTCTGTTTGAACTAAATTGCGTTAAAATGCCGAGCAAGCGCCCACACCCGTGCAAGTGCCATTTCCCCAATTTCGGATATAATCAAGGAAATTTTCCGCTGCCATCTCAAATTTAGGCGTGGGCTGGAGCCATTTCCCGAGGTATACCTCCAGCACCAGAAAGTGTAAGCCTGAACTAGAAAGTAAAGCAATTTTGCTCGTGGCTTTGGGCCACCAGTAAGTTTACGAGGAGAAAGAGAGAGAGATTATATGAGCTTTCAGAGAAATCACGCTGCATGAATACAAACACAATAACACTTGCAATCCGACCCAAAGCTTTTCCTTACACACTAAAAAATTACACGCCTTTATTATGTGCATAAAAAGCATTTTTGTTGGAGTCGCACCATTTCGTCAAACGAGTGTTTTGCCAAGTGCCAAAAACGACGTTTTGACTCTGGTACTACGGTAAGCTACTGAGCATGGCGTACTAAGCAGTACGCTAAAGAATCCGGCTCCATTGTGGGAATCTTCAAATAAGGCAAGTGTCCCTTAAGCCTAGGAAAGCGCCGGGAAATTAGTCTTAATTTTACGGCAATTACTTATATGCGTAAATGACGCCCCCGTATCACAATGTGTAAACTAAAATTCATTTTATTCATTCAGTCCTATATTACTCACTTATTCATTTTTTGTTTACATAGTTCAAAATTCCGCAAGTAGGCCTTCCCACACATTTAACTATGGCTGCGTTCCAACTAGCAGCACTGTCAAAGCAGAGACACGCGTTTTGAAAGCGTGGACGGTGCGGTGGTTGGAGCGCGGCAGGAATGATGTAAACAGCCCGCATTTTGACATTTTACTACGATTCTAGCCTAAAGACCATCATCTTGATCGGGTGAAACATGGCGGCCGAAATTGCGTGCTGGAGCGGCCAGGTCTCTGAGGCCATGGACGAAACAAGGTGTGTGGAGAAGCACACTTTGCATATCGTCCAGCTCGCAGAACGTCTAACAGTATATAGCGCTCCGCGTATGAAGTGTGCCCAGATTCACTGACATGCTTACATGCACGCTTTAATGATTTCTCACGAAAAATGATTTTGAAATTGTATAAAGGGGAGGAATGAGAATGCTTCTAATTGGGGAGCGAAAATTTGCCTTGATGTTTATTAATCTTTCGTTACGCCCTATAGAACTGGTTCACCGGTGACCCATAGCTCCGCGCGAAACATTGTCAACTAGCTGCTGCGCATTTTCTCACTTATCTTTGATTTCTTAGTTTGTTCTTTTTCCGCGCGGCGGCGATTTTTAACGGCGGTTCAATGATGGCTGACGATCCGGCCGCCGGACCCGTGCGCTAACAACGTCCTTCTGGCGATTTGTCGTGCCTGCAAGTGATTTTCTGCAGAGAGCAGTGACGAAGATGATATCTAATCGGCGATTTTAGTTCGGGCGACGGAAACTCGAAAACGGCCCTGATCGTCGTCAGCGTTCGGCAGTAATCTAGACTTGAGGTGACAGATTTTTAGGAGCTTGAAATGTTGGCAATATTATATCTCTAATTTACGGACAGTATATGGCGGATATCTGATCAGCCTAGCAGGGAGTATGTTTAGCCCAAGAAAGCCCCGTCGGAGATGCTGCGCAGTGAAGCAAAGCGGCTCACAAAAGCGATCGACGTTATTGTGGTGTTTTACACAGCGGAGGTAATAAATAGGATTTGCTTGAACACAAATAAGTATGCGTGGACGTAAATCTGAAGAAGCTCCTATGCTCGCTTACCCTCAGACAGGCTACACCATACAATTTTATGTGTACACGGGCAAGTTGCTACGGAGATGGTCCTATCAGCCACCATAAAACAATGAGTAGGCGTTTGCGCGTCGTGCTGTTCACCAGAAGCCACTGCTATATTTGAGGTGCATGGTTTTGGTGCTGTTCTGTTTGGTATTTGAGATTTTTTTATGACTTAAAATTTAGGGTTACACAGGCTGCAGTGGTGAATCGCCGCCACGCGTCTTGTACCCACAATTCAAACTTTCCTCTTTTATGCGCTGCCTCTCTCCTTTTGTGTTACGATGTTCTACCGATTATTATTACTTGTGCAGTACGCGCCACCACTTCGCTCCGTTTCGAACGTGCCGCACGAGCAAAGGCTGTGATCCGCAGCCAGATGAAAGACGGCGATATATCGGAGGAGAAGAGTATGGCGAAATGAGAAGACGCGTATACGACTGCTACGCGCCACGTATTGAGTGCTGCTGTCTGCAATTTGCCTCTCACGCCGATTAGTGAGGCAGTACAAACGTCGTTGTCCGTGCCAGTCATTATATCGCGAAATGAAAACACGTATAGAGCTGCGCTCAAATTTCGCATTAGGGAGTATAGTAATCGCCGGCGATTTTTTTTTGAAGGCCGCTTTTGGCTGGCTGAAACACCTTTTGTTGGACTCCTTTTTGTGTGTGTGTTTTTTTTTTAACTCTAGCCTATGTGAGTCCTTTAGTTCGTTCCCCACTTTTTCCCCATTTTCTCTCCCTCCTTCTAGAGAGATATAAGCGGCACAGCACCAAATGTCTTATAACCACATTCGACAACGTCGCAAACTACCTATTTTAACCCGATAGCGTTAAGGGCCCCGTGTCGCAGAAAATCCGGTGTCGGCGTCGCTTTTCTTCTGCCTCCTTCCTCTGCTTCTGTTCGCTCTTTAGTTCCTTTCTAGCTTTCCAGCCCGCTTAGCTAGCATATCCTTCTCCTGCTCTAGACTGTCTAGCCGCGACCCTAGCACACATGTCCTACAGATAAAATCTGCACCGTTCGCTTCGCTTACCGACTCACACCGCGTTTCTTCCAACGCGTAAGAACGCTCGCACTCAGTACAACCCACTCGTGGGTTCCCCCTAGTACCAACCATCATCTTGTACTAACCAGGCGCAGTACAAACTAACTGAATTCTGTGAAAAAAAAAATTTTTTAAATACAGTTATTTGTTACCTACTTATATCTAAGCAAAAAAAAAAGACCAAGAAATTGAAAAGCATGAAAAATAATTTATAAAGATTGCTCGGCTAACCTAACACTCCTAAAAAACAAATGAGCGAAATATCAAATACAAAAAAATTAAAGAACTTATCGCTTTGGCACGCTGCTCCTGCTGCGCTGAGAAGGCTTCTCCACTCTGCACATCCGTTCCCTTCACTCTGAAAGAGCGCCCCATACGTCCTCGCAATGCGAGAAACAGGTCAAAATAGAATACTGTGATCAGCTTATAGAGTGTGAGTTTGTGCTTGCGAGTTCTCAGAACCTTATCCTTGGAGAAGTAATGCAGCCGCCTCCTCCAGAAAGTGAAACCCCTGTTGTGTGAATGCCCTTCATATGATCCGAGTGAGAACTCTTCGTCTGTAGGACATCGAAATCACGTCCCTATGTCTGTGCACCATTTCGGAGGCAAATGAGACATGCGCCGGAGGTCAAATTTTGAATATCCTGCAACGGACATCCCAAGGATTTGCAAGTGGACGTTTTTACACATGAATAGTTGTCCTCTTAATGGCTTTGTCTGTGTTTTCTTCTAACAGAATTATGTTTTCTCGTGTGTTTGGATTAATTATAATCCGAAGCTATCATGTCTACGGCTCATGTGTGCGTCGTACTTCGCGAATTTCTTGATGCGATGCACCACGGCCGGATTTTTCGATCGTGCACGCGCGTACTCCAGCCCGGCCGTGGATGCACACAACCACACGGCTTGTCGTTGACTGGAGACGAACGTTAGCGCACGTGTGTGTGTGTGTGCAGTGTGTGTGTGTGTGTGTGTGTGTGTGTGTGTGTGTGTGTGTGTGTGTGTGTGTGTGTGTGTGTGTGTGTGTGTGTGTGTGTGTGTGTGTGTGTGTGTGTGTGTGTGTGTGTGTGTGTGTGTGTGTGTGTGTGTGTGTGTGTGTGTGTGCGTGCGTGCGTGCGTGCGTGCGTGCGTTCGCTGTGAACTCTCCTGCTGTCCTCATCTTAATTGCATCTTTTTCCCTTTCCCCAGTGCACCCAAGGTAGCATGATGTATGGTTATCTCCCGACAGGGCCTAAATTAAACCTGGACTGGATATATAGCCTCCTCCTGTCGATCGTTTCCTGCTCTTCTGTGATCTGACGCACATTTGTGCGTTGCAGGGCCGGTATTTTTGTAGCGATGCGTTATGCTTTATTCTGTACTAGGCTTATCATCCACCGCTCACGGCCGGCTGATCCCGTTGATAACGTGAGCGGACCGTCGCTCTGACCATCACTCATAACAAATACCAAGCGCGAAAAGCGTGAAAATGCATTAGCATCGGAAAGGCATCGCTACAAAATACCGGCCCAGGTTGCAGTTGGAGTTCTGCCCTACACGCGCGAAAATGCTACGCACATGAACTTTTTGAAAAAACAATTAAGTGCGGAAACCACCGACGACGATTGACAAGTAATGTAGCGAGCAAGCAAGCGAACAAATGAACGAGCGAGCAACATCAGACCGCCACCTCCCTCCTCCATCGCATTCCCCTCATTCCCGCCCCTCCCCGCAACCCGCAACTGTCGCGCGCGAATTCACGCGCCAGCCACGTAAACCCGCCAACGAAAAACGGGCAAAAAATTCAAAGTAAGCTCTTTAAAATCGTCTAATCGGTTCAAGTGTTGGATATGATTAATAAAAACATTTCCTTTAACGATGTAGTTCTGATTTCACTTCTCTTCATATTTACAGCGTTAGCTTCGTTCTGAGGGTAAGAGCGTCATAAGTTTTTTTTTTTCCTTCCTCCATGCCAACAAGCCAGCAAACTGTGTGTTCTGAACAGCAGAGTCCAAACGGCACCGCTTTGCAAAGGTCCGAGCCGGTTTGAGTACGGTGGCTAGAAGTAGTTTGAGTGTTGGCATTTCTAAATACGGTGGTTTTATTGCTGGCAACTCTGTACGTGCACTGCTGATCGACCGCGCGCGCCTTTCGCCACTGCAACCCTCGACGCTGCAGTCGCGCACGAGCCGACGTTGGCACGAGCTAACGCAAGCGTCTGAGAAAGTAGCCGCTTGTATTGCTTGTGTGTTGCTATCGCTTGCGAAATAGCGAAGAGGACACAGAGCGCGGGAGCCGCCATTGCCGATCATCAAAACGGAACTGTTTACGCCCGTGTGGGATTCATTTCATGCTTCCGTCGTACTGGCGAACACCTGCGTAAATTAAGAGTGAGTAGGCTTGGTTCTGGGGCTCGCAACTTTCCCTCTGTCGCTCAGGGCAACGCGTAACATGTCTATCAGAGTGATTGACAGGCCTTGTACAAATAACCTTGTTATTTATGTCGCGTCTTAAGGCATATGTGCCATTGCACGGGAACGAAAGTACTACGTGCAGTCGAGCCGGAGTATTTGACGAGCTATTCTGGTAGCCGTATATGCTAGATTCAAAATAACCTAAAAGTATACGAAATTTAAATGTTATACTTATCGGGATCGGGCCTCGAAAGAGTGATCGGTATCTGACCTTCTGCCTCATATCACCCTTTACCCCAGCCTACTTCAATACAAAACTACGGAACTCCAATGTTAAAATAGCGTTCAGTTTCGCTGTAGTGTCAGGTATAGTTTCGATATTAGGTGTGTGCATGTGCACGGCGCTTTCATTTCAAAGCGTTCTGTTTCTTTGTTAGGACGATTGTGAGCTACATTTCCACGAACGCGACTTCGGTTGGACATTATTGTAAATCTGCCTTACCCCACTTTGTTGCAGACACCATGTCTGGCTCTCAACAGCCGCCGCTGTTTCTTCAACCTAATGCAATCCCGCTTCCCCATGCACCCATTATGCAACCAGCAAATCCGAGTGCTCCTTCCGGCCCATCGTACCCAGTGAATCCTGGATTTATGCCAACGCCTGTGCCACAACCCGGAATTCAAAATGCTGGATATATGCCAATGCCTCCACCGCAACCTGGAACTCGGCCACAGCAACAGCAACCCTACATTGGATTTGCTCCACATGATCAGTTTCCAACTTCACCGCCTCCATATCCAGGGCCAGGACAAGCATACTTTGGGAAGCCATCATCAGGTATGTTTTCAGCATAAGCACCATATATTCCAAGTGAGGCACCAACTCCAGGGCATCTGTCGTGCATTGTGTCAAGGGAAGCTAAACTGATTGAAGCCACAGTTGAAGCAATCATAGTTGAATGGGTCATTACCAATAGCTTTGTTGTAGTACACTGACTGTATGTAACCATTAAAGGCGGGAGTGGTTACAAAGTAGTGACCCGAGGATCATGCTGCTGTGCTCACTCGGCACCTGGGAAACAATTCATGATATGCCCAAAAGCCCAATCACCATAGGAATTTACGGCAAGAAATGTCAAGTTACTGATAGTGAACAACCTGGCAAAAATAGTCTTAAATCCAGTACAAGTCGCTTATTGAATATAAACGCACACGCAACAAATGTGTTGCTCGCACTGCCAACTCAATAGCCATGATTGAACGTGCAGAGTATTCCGACGCGTTTGAGTTGTCGTCCGTGCATTGAAAAGCGAAAGTAGGGGTAAATATTACGAATTGCCCTCTGTTTTTCTCCACTGTCATGTAAATGCTTGCTGCTGAATTGATTCGATGTACGTCATATGTCACGTGACTGACTTGTCCGCGATTGGCATCCATTGTGTGAATCCAACTTTACCCGCAGACCTATGTAACAACTGTAGCACAGATGCATAAAGCAAAACTCGCATTAGCTACATAAAATCAAATGGGTTTTGAAAAGTAATGATACACATTATCATATTACATTTGGTAATCTTTGCCTTATCAATAATAAAAATGTGCTTTTAGTATTCAAACAAGTTCTGCTATTTGCTGGTGTCACAGCCTGGATTTGTCTCTTATGGTACCGTATAGACTCGTGTAAGGGCCGCACCCCCAACTTGGCAGCCCAAAATTTGTTTTAAAATTTTTCCGACGGAGAAGCAAGCGCATTTGGTGCCCCGATGCTGCGCATGCATTGGCAAATTTTCATGCGCTGCGTACTTCCACGAACCTCTACTAGATGGCGAGAGCTGCACGTTGACCTCTGCTCTGATGCAATTGTACAGAGGGGTCCACTGTTAAAGGGAACACTGGAGCGCGTGGCATCTGCTGGACGCCACCACCGGCTGGCGGCTGCAACAAGTTTTGCGCAGGCGCAGTGAGCACTGTGGGTGGTGCTCTTTTGTCGTTTGCTACCGTCTGCTGCCGCGCTTCGGATAGTAGCGAAGCAAGCCGATGACGCCTTTCTAATGTTGGCCGGTGAGTGCATGGTCACACACTGATAGCCAGCCGTTGCAAAGATGAAAGAGAATGAGTCGAGGGAAAATATTTACACGCAAGTATTTTCGCCATTTCAACTTACAAGACAAACATATTTTTCTTTTTACGGACGTCTCTTGGTGGCACAGCTATATAAGAGAATACATCTCCGTGTGTAGTGTCCATGTCATTTTACTACTGCATAATGGAGTTGCTGCAGTGCGTAGGCTGCACAAAGAATCCACAAGCGCCTTTAACGAGCATACTAATTTATAAAGAGCAATCAGACGAGTTATTGTTAAATCATTGGAATCGACATGCGCAGTAAAAATTTTTTGAAGCGGGCAAATATTTATGCGATGAGCCGGCGAAGAAAAGACGGCACGGTCGCTGTTGCTGATGTTTAGGGCATTTATCTGATTATACATCAATTCAGTCACTTTGCTTTCAGCTGGGAGGAATGCGGCGGCGTTCAAATACAAATTACAATTAGCTATGACCGCTGGATACACGATAACAGATTCCACAAAACACTGCTTCAATTTATACACAACACAGGCCTCACAGCACACATATAATACACATACATATAAAGAATTATGCCTTAACGGCAAGTCTTTATCGCAATAAAAAAAAAAAAAAACTACAAATTACGCAAGCTGCTTGCTTCGCGACGATCCGAAGCACAGCAGAGCAGACGACGAAAGAGCACCGCCCACAGCGCTCACTGCGCCTGCGCGACACTAGTTGCGGCCATCGACCGGCGGTGGCGCAGAGCAGACACCACGCGCTCCGGTGTTCCCTTTAATAGTGGACCCCTCTGTACATCTGGGGATCCAGGGTCTGCACAAGTCGCCGGCTGCGCCGCAGCCATTTTGACCCAAAGGGTCGGTCCTGTGTAATGGCAGAGCCTCATAAAAATTGTGAAAAAGAAGTGCAGCACATACAAGAGTCTTTATGGTACATTCAACTAGTCACTTTGAAGCAATCTGGCAGCACGCTTTACATTCGCCAAGTCAAAAGCTATCACTACGAGCTGGTTTGTCTGGTTAATTTAGTGCTCCGCACACCAGCTCTGAGTGCTCAAAGGCACTTTCGCCTCCGAGCTCAGAGCGCGACCTAGATAAGACAGAATTCTGGTTGTGTCACTCCTCCGATGCTGAACGTTTTGCACGGGCAGACTCTGTCTAGCTCCAATATCAAGAGGGCTCCCCATTGCTGTAAACCGAGTCAGAGAGTAGTAAGAACCAGCCAAATGTTTCGTTACCATATTTAGTCCATTCTCGATTGTAATGCGCAGACAATTTTTCACAGCCAGAAATGGAAAATGCAAGGTCCTCGATTGTAATGCGCACCAATTTTCATATTTCAAGAAAGGCTAAATGTAAAATCCCCAATTTTTCCCTCACCAAATTTTCATAGTACGGAAAAAAGAAAATTTATTGCATCCAAGCGACTAGTGGACTGGCCATCACTCATCGGCCTCATTATCACTATCAATTGCCCAGAGGATGTGATCTTTGGTTCCATCCATGGGACTTGAGATTCCATATTTCTTAAAACTCTTTGCAGACCATGGCAGACAGTATTCGAGATTGGCGGGTGGCGTATGGTCACCACTTATTGCAGTTTTGGATTAATACTGGATTCTACCACCCGTGTGTCATATTTCACTGAATTTTTCTGGAAAAGAAGGTGTGCGTATAGTGTGTATCAATATGAAAAACTATGCCTAATTTGCATTACAGGCAATTCAATTTCTTTGTTTCTTGCAGTGAAATGAAAATACACCACGTCATACTTTCTTGAAAATGAGGGCTACTCAACTAAGCACACATCAGCAAGTGGTGTCCCAACTCCCATTTCTGCAGTATTCATTGCTTCAATGTAGATTGTGTGTTAGCCTTTCTTATTGGCAACCTCTGTTCCGCGTTAGCCCTATTGTGCAGTTTGTTCCTTTGCACGTGTTGTTTCAGAGATGAGTACACCTGTTGCCACTATGGAAAGAGACACCACACCAACGCTTGAATCCTGGAATGGCTTCTCTAACAAAGAGATCAGGCGTGTCTTTATTCGAAAGGTAGGTGCTGGAGGCTTCACTTATTCTATCTCGGTTTTGAGCTCAAGTTTCTTGTCGCGTTTTTTGTCCAATGTGTGTAGCAATATTCAAAAGGAATGGCCATATTCAAAAGGAATGGCCATGTGTTTCCCCGATTGTTTCCAAAGCGAAGCTTTTTTGGCACTACCCTCGGGTTTTCTTCATTGGTGTGCCATCCAGGATATACAGGGTGTTTCATTTTAGCTGCACCAAATTTTTAAAAATTGCCTGTGGCAGATAGCACAATTATAATCCTTGATCTAAACTACTCGATGAGGCGGCCATTGCTTCCACAAGAAATCAAAAAGCCTAATTGAATAATTAACATAATTACTATAATTAACATTTAAATTATTTTACGGCACATCTTTCAATCTACGAATTATAGCCGCTGAGTTCGCAAGTTGTATCTACTTGGAACGAAGTCTCAGGACTGAACCAGTTTCAAGATATTAATTCTCAAGGTGGGGTCCGACGAAGTGCATGGGCGTTCCAGTTAACTTTTTTTGAGGAAAACGCTGTTTTATGCATTAAAGCCCAAAAGTAACTGGAACACCAATGCATTTCGTCGGAGACTTTGAAAATTAATATCTCGAAACTGGTTGAAAAAGCGACGTGATGGAGATGGCTGTCGCGTTTGCTCGTCGCCTACAAGTCGTACCACATGCGAGCGACGACTTAGAGCGACGTCTCCCCGGTGTTGCCGGTATGAGGACAGCAAATATGCACCGAAACTGGCGTGACGCGTGCTTTATTAACTTAAGTTGATGTGTTTTACTGTAAAGAGCAGCATAAATATTTCTAAAGGTCTTGCACTAGGTCGTTATCGTTGCACATTCCGTGTGACAATCAGTAGTACTCGACTGATGTACACCGGCTTCGTGCTACTGGCTAGTCGCTCGTAGCACTTCCATGCGACGAGCAACGATTTCTAGATTTACAGAACTGAGCGATCGAGCAACAAGAACGATCGATCTGTTCGCGCGACGGCCCGTTTCGTCACTCGTTGCCGTCGCGCACAAAATCGCTTTCACGCGATTTGGGCTTAAAGCATGCAGACCTACATATAGATTAGTGCATGATAATAAAGGCTTCTCATTTACTTAAATTTATAATACCCCCAGCACAGCAGCTCGATTCTTTACCCACCAGGGCACAGGTGCATGTTTAAAAAGAATTACATTCTTACTAGCTTTCTGCATGTAAGGTGGCACTTTGAGATGCTTGGCACGTGAGTTTCCTGACATTGCAACAATTTAATTATAAAAGGGAGAGTGCGTGCTCTGCTAGCCAACAATGAAAGTTTTTTTTATGCCTGAAAAAGCAACCCCTGTAGCCACACTGTCATTCGTTCGCAACCGTATTTGCTGAACCCCCAGGTCTACAATATCAGTGGGACAAAACTGGCTGCAGTTTGGAGGCCATGTTTATTTACGTTTTCTTTGTGATGTCCAAAGGTTTAGGTACTGCGGTCAGTGGTGGCACTGTGTCATGTTTTTGCAAGGTCGACCGCTGCGGCTGATGATGGTTGCAAAAATTGTCGGAATCCGCTGTGCATCTCTTATCGTGATGCGCGGCTCGTGAAATTGTTGCTTACAGCAGTTCCCACACTGCATGGGATCTGCATGATTTTTTATACCTAGTTATAAGAAAAAAATCTCTGTGCTTGTTTTCAGGTCTATGCTATCCTCATGGTCCAGCTCGCCATCACATTTGGTTTCGTGGCTTTGTTCATATATGAGTAAGCACCAGCGTCTGTTCTCTTTACATCTTGGTGTCTCGGATTTCAACACAACTTGCAAAAAATCTAATTCTTTCACATTTCTCTTTTATCCTTGCAGGCCACATGTGAAATTATTCGTACAGCAGAATTTCGGAGCTTACATTGCTGCCTAGTAAGTTCTGGGTCTTATGTTGTCTTATGTGAAAGTTCATGTAAAGCATTGATACCTAGTGTACCAGTGACCAGCTGATAATGCTGGTGCTTGTAGTTTATTTTAATGTATTTCTTTGTATCATTTCACTTCAGTGTCTCGTTTATTGTCATCTACATAGCTCTGGTCTGCTGTGAAAGTCTGAGGTAAGCCTCCTTGTTTGGTAGTGCAGTTCATAACGTTTACGGGCAGTGTAGTGACATCTGTGTATTTTAATTTTTCAGGCGAACGTACCCTACAAATATGATCCTGCTGTTTGTCTTTGTGAGTGCCTTCAGCAATTTAATGTGGTCCATAAGTTGTTTATGCATGCATGCTTGCATTTGTGAGTCGGTGCAGTTACTTTTGAAACAGTGATATTTCCAGGAATTTTTTTTACTTGTTCAAAGACTCGCAGAACACTTTACAAGCATCAAAATTTAGCTGCCAGTCAGAGAAGCACCAGAGCTTTTTGAGATCTCATTTACCTGTGTTGCCTCAGGCACCTTGGCCTATTAAACATTAAACATTTAAAGCAATACCATTTCTCGAAAACATGGCTATAGGTAGGAGTGTCCTGATAGCAAATAGCTGCTACAGATCTTTGGTTAGATACCTTCAATGAACTTTATGATGTTGAATTTGTTTGCCAAAAAATTTGACTACAGCACTGCTCAACTCTTTTCTTACCATGCTGTCGAAAATAGTTGGTCACTTTTCGACACACTGCCAACCATTTACTTTAGCACTGACCACAAGAAACACCATCCAGTATATAGATTCAGTACTACAGTTTCATTTTTGGGCTCAATTTTTAGTTTCAGAGCACAGCTGCTTCAAATTCTGCTGCTAGCTAGAATTTCCTTCGGAATTCTATTCTCACAATAATGTGCTATAACCTGTTACAATGCATCAAACTAATAATGCACATTTTACAAGCTGTACTCATTGTGGAACAACATTGTCAGGCTAGTTAAGCATAATAATTACTGCCGTTAGAGTGCTCATGTGGTGTACTTCAGCATGTGTGTTCTATTTTTTGTGCTTTAATGACTAGTAGTTCATATGTAGTAATCTGGAAAAGTTATTGGTTACATTGCATAGACGAACTCATCCAAATTGCGGAAGTGTTAGTTGAATTCACTCTCAATGGGTGAAGCCAACGTGCACCTAAGCAAAAATACTTACGCAAGCGCTATATGTGCTTGCGAAAAATTACTCAACCACTTTGCCTGGTTTTACTATAAATTTTTTTAATTGCTGCTAGGACTTTTCCTTCTGTATTTTGCCGCTATTTCTGTAGTTATAGCAATGTAGTCCAATCACTTTAATCATCACTGATGACAACACTTTTCTTGCAGACACTGGTGATGTCCTATATGGTTGGCGTGATATCGAGGTACGAACTTGGAAAGCTGTTAATCTGTGTGATTGTATTTGGTAAGAATGGCTGCAAATAAGTAGATGCAGTGTAGGATTTATGGGCTAAGATAATTAGCATCATAATTGCAGGATACTGCAGCACATCCTTTGTTGTGGCCCTTACTACTTTGACTGTCAATGACATTCATATTTGGGACCTTCACTTTGGTCACTTCGCTATTACAGGGGCATAGTGTGTGTAGTTAGGTAGTTTACAAAGTGTAACTGGTTGCATTTTGCATTGCACTGTACAATCGTTTTGTTTATGTGCAAATGGCCAAGCCACTGCCTGTAGCATGGATCTGAAGTGTTGATGCTAATCTCGCACAGGCACACTATTCTAACCAGTAAAGTCATTAAGAGTAGGTCTAAAGCATCAAGTGCTTTTTAGCAAAGGCATTTGTAACATGTATATGCCATAAGCAGCCACACTCAGCAATGTCACAGCCACATCTTTTTCTTTGGTGTGCTGCATTAGCACTCAGTGCCTTCATCATTACTTTTGTATATCATACGTATTTCTAGCTTGTTTGTGCACTAAGGTGCAGTGATGTTGCAGCTCATTTGGCTAATGGGCTGATTTTGGAAACAAGTGGCTCCAAATTTGAAATTAGCTTTGTGCAAACTGTGTGAGTGCATGTGAGAGAGTGAGAGTGCATGCGGTTACTAAGGCCAGTAGAAATAATCTGGTATTAGGTTAGTTGTGCTGATCTGTGGCAGTTTAAATGCACATTGGCAGGCAAGTTACATAACCTCTTATGTTATAATAAAGATTTCAAAAAAAGCCCTACAACCAATGCCACCTCGCTAGCAGATCCGCAAATAGTCTTTTTTTTTCTCTCCCCCTTTCTTTCTTCCCTGAGTACAGCATCGCAGTCATTGCACTGAAAATATGAAAAGCACCCTATGCCAGGAAGCTTTGTGTTCACGCTAAAGCTTGTTTCTTTCCAGTTTCCACGATACTGACACTGTGCTCATGGCTGCCGGAATCTGTGCAGCTTGTTGCCTGGCTGTCTCTGTCTTCTCCTGCCATACAAAGGCAGGTTGCATTTTCTTTGCTGTAAATGCGGAAACACCCGTGTACTTAGATTTCGGTACACGTTAAAAAACCTCAGTAGGTCAAAATTTTCAGAGTCCCCCACTACAGCGTGCCTCATAATCAGATCGTGGTTTTGGCACGTAAAACCCCATAATTAAATTAATTCATTAATTTTCATTGCTGTGCCAGCTTCTGACCGCAGACCAGCACGTGTCGTATAGTATTGCGAGTTATGCCCATTGCATTTAAGACAAGTCAGTCAAAGTGATGTTCCCTGAACCATGAACCCTAAATCCAAACCCTATATCTAACCTGAAATGACAGCATGTTAAAACAAGTAGAACTACTCTAACCAGACTATGAGCCAATTAACGTAATAGCTTGCATATGCAAACAGGGATGGTGTTCTGTAAAAGGGTGCGACATTAGGCTAGTTGGTTCATCTTAGGTGTGAGACAGAGCAAAAACGTGGATTGGGACAAGGTGATCTGCTTCTGTTATTTCAGTGCCACATTAAAGCTCTGCTGTGTAAAAAAAACTTTTCAAGTAAGCTTTCACAGGTGTATGAATAGAAGCAACAATAAATCGTGGCAGGATACTCCCAACTTGTGGCTAGTTCACTTTGCCGCTGGAACCAGTAAATCGGACTCTGTTGGGACCATTTGGAACTGCAACTAATTTCAACTTGAAATGTGTTTCATAAACCATTTACCCTATTTTCCGGTCTGTAAGTCGCATCTTTGTATAAGACGCACCCCCCTCAAAATGGCAGTTTTTCCGGGAAAAAAAAAACGTATACAAGTCGCATCGGTGTATAAGACGCACCTGTTCATTCGGTAAGCGACTAAAAAAAAATAGCGGTGACGTTTAACTCCGTGAAAGTGGGTCACGCGCAAGCATATGGGTGCCATATATTTGCTATGTAATTGCAATAGCAATGGTACAGACACTCCAGGTGTATTTCTGCCGTTGTGGTTGCCGTGATGTTCTGTATAAAGCCCAACAGTGATAACATTGTCACCGCTACTGTCTGTGCGATTGAAAGCGTGCGACGGTGAGCCAAATCGCGCACAAGGGAGGAAAGCGGGAAGGCAGCACGTGAGGGAGGGGAGGTGGCTTATACTCTGGTAGCAACTGCGTAGTTTGCGCAGCGGCGCGCGCTGTATCTTGACAGCGATCTTCAGATGGGACGCCTTTGGGGTCGGTCAACTCGCGGTCGGCCTGCCGCCGCTTGCGTTGCTGCTCCGTCCTTCTCGCATGGCGCCCGGCAACTCGATAACGAGAAAAACCCACTACCTCGATAGTGCGCACAGAACCCGTAGCAATTAAGTCAACCAGCGCACTTTGCGTGGCCATAACATCGAATCCGATTTTGGCGGCAGTTTTTCCGGAAACAAAAGGTACAAAGGTACCTAAGACGCACCGACAAAAAATTTAGAAGAAAACCGCGTCTTATACACCGGAAAATGCGGTAGACTGTTGCCAATTTAAACACTACCACAAAATTCCAGGCAAGCGCCCCCACCTGTGCAAAATCCCCCCCCCCCCCCCTCTAACTTCACTGCTAATTTCAAATTTCCGCGCCGTTCCGGGAAAGCGCCCCTCCCCCGCTCTGCGCCCAGTCAACACTGGCCTGCCACATCCAATCTACGAAAATAATGGCAAATTCGGTGAATCGTATCGGCTGCACCGGTTTGCCCCGATACGCCGTTTCATCCAATCATAGTTGCACTCGGCGCCCCGCACCGCCGGCCGATGGCGAGATCTGCCTGTCCCACAGTACAGAGGATGTCCCTGCAGCACAGCGACGTGACCTCTCGGCGACAGAGGAGTGGTTGCGGCGACAATCTGGCGTTGCTGGCAGCTTCACCACTCCTGATCACTCGCCATCGATATCATCGCTAGGCCTTTTCTGGTTCACTTCGAATCTTTAGTAGACGGCGCTTCAAAATGAACCGCCGATGCTCCCAAGCAGCAATGTTTTGTTACCGTTGTTGCCGCTTTACCTTCTCCTCGCAATAATTTCACACGATGAAGAAAACATGCTGATATTTGCGGCACTGCCAGCTGCAATGCGAGCATGGTTGAGCCGCGGTTTGCTGTTCGCCGTCAGTAGCTATCCACTGCAGTTGAGCTTGACTTGAATCGGAACTCTTATTAACACTAAACGTTTGACCGTGGACATGGTTTTTAATAAAGTGAACATTACGCGTCGCTTTACTCTAGTGGACATCGTTTTGATTGGAAGAGAAGCTGCATAACTAATGTTTGTGTCGCCGGTTGCGGCGACGATGCACTATTTCTGCAGTTCTTTCAATGAATTTCAGAGTGATAAACAGCAATAGCAAATCTTTGGCTTAATAAGGTTCATGTTAAATTAAATTTTAATTCCATTCCCAATGCGCTTTTTTCTTTTTTTTTTTCTGGCAGGATAATTTTGTCGTCGCCTTCTTGAATGTTGGTGCCATTCCAGGATAGCGCTCCCTTAACTTTGCCGGTAGTTTCGACTTGCTTGAGGGGGGGCGCTTGCTCAGAATTATACGGTAGTTGAAAATTTTCACTTAGGCTGCTTTTAGAAGTTTCATAGGTTATCTCACGTAAGGGTTTAAGGTTGGCAGCCTAGTTATTGTTACCAGCTGAAGTCACCTTTCAATAGTTTGCCGTTAGGCTAGTTCGCACGTGGTATTTAGAACAAAAACTGTGCAGACATTGATGAGACAAGGAAGAGAGATGGGCACAGTGTTCTATCTGTGTCTTGTCCCCATTAGTCCGTGCCATTTTTATTTGCAATTTTAATTCTTGTAAAAATGGCAGCATTTCTGTTGTGCTGCCACAGCTGATGCTCTCATTTATTATTTCGTTTTGCTCTCTCTCCTCAGTTTGACTTCACCAGCTGTGCTGGCTTCCTGTTCATTGCTGTTTGGGCGCTGTTTCTCTTTGGCATCCTCACAATCTTCACCTACAACCGGGTAGGTGACAGTGCATGCACATTACACGTTATGCCTGTTGTACTTATGAAAGAAATTTTGCTAGCATATGTTGTAGCTACGGGAAACATTGAAATAGGCAAGGCTGGTGTGTTACCCCTTTTGGTAAGCTTGACCCCCCCCCCCCCTTCCTAAATATACCTTGTGAACAGAGAAAGCTGTAAATGAAGGCTAAATTTGCCCCTCCTAATTGCCCTCCTGCTCAAATGACAGGAATGTTGTCATTGCTGCAACAGTGCAGATTTTACTATGTTGAGTAGCTTCCTATCTTCCATACGTAAGGCCTGGAAAAAACATTCCGGATTGAATATTCCTTTATTTTCATGCGCAGTGTAAACCAAATTCAAGTAGTCTGCAAGCTACTAGCATCCACTAGAGTTCTTGCAGAAGTTTATGGCATAAAAGTTTTTGATGGAATTTTGTAGCTGGCCAACTCTTTCACACAACTAAAGATGATATATTCGCTGTTGGAAGTGTAATCCAGCTAAATGTGTGTTATATATGTGTGCATGGACAGCAGCAGGCTCACTACATTTATGTCTAGAAACTAGCGGTGTGCGAATATCGAATAGTAGATTTCGAATCGAACATCAATTCCAATCAAGAAAAAAAGGCTAATATCTAATCAAATATCAGAAAACTTATCACAAAGTGTAATGCTTACAAATTTTTGGCAAGAGAAAGCAGTGCTGCACATGTTTGGGAGGACCCTGACATTACGTAACAAAAATTTTGCCAGCTGTCAGTAACATAGGTACCTAGGAATCAAGATGTGTATCATGCTCTACTCTTATTCAGATGGAACACCAAGTTAGTATTCTAGCACAGATAACAACTACGCTTGTATATGAAGATCTGGAAAATATTTCTTATTGGTAGAATGTCTGTTAAATAGAATCAGATGCTTTCTTTCCCTCTGAAGCTGAACAGATAGCAAAGCCATTCTAAATACCAATGGGGCTTTCAGTTTAATAGTTGGCCATCCTGTACTTAAAGGCAATCTTCTATTGCTCAGAAAGTTTTGCTTTCCAGTTTTATTACAGGAAATAGGAGTTTTTTTTTTTTTTTTTCGTCATCTTTATGGCAAGTGGTTTCTGTAAGTTATTGTCAGCTCGTTAAAGCCAATCCGCGCAATGGACAAAAGGGGGGGAAAAGCGGTCTGGTCGACCTGGTCGGAGCTTGTACCGATAGAGATTGCACACCATGGGAACGTTGCGCTCGTAAAGGCACCGACCACGGCCCAGTCATTCATGGAACATAAGGAATATTCGAAAAACCGAACATTCGAGTAATCAAATACTGGATATTATATTCGCGAATCGAATTATTTGACCGTTCTCTGTTCTATTCGAAATCGAATATTCGCACACCCCTACTAGAAACTGAACACATTAATTTAAGTACACACTTACAACCTTGTCCAATATGAAAGGGAACACCTCATCTGTGTTCGAACCCGAATTCCTGCAAATGTGCAAGTCAGAACCTCACTCGCTGCTGTTAGTTATGTTGTTCTCCTATTGAAGTATCCTGCTCATGGAACTTTTCCTCATTACAAGACACTGAAAATTACCAGCTCTTGAACACTAATTCGGTGTTCCCGTTCATATTGGATGACCCTGTACACACTAATCATTTATCTCTTTGAAAGCTTTGTAGAGAAAGACGTTTCAAGTGAACTCAAAAGACAATTAGAATGGAATGGTAAAGGCATACAAAATGTTCTTGTTCTGTTCCAGATTATGAACACGGTGTATTCTGTTCTTGGGGCGGTCCTCTTCATGGCTGTGAGTACTATTCTGAACATGTGCGTCACATTTAGGCACTGAAGCAGGCATATTGTAAAAGGCCGAGCAGTGTTCCAGGCCTGTTCACAAAACCTTGCCTTGAACAATTGCTGCCATCTCCAGAAACAAACATTTCTCCTCTATATAGCGGCACACCAAATTTCAAATTGTTTAGCCCCTTAACTATCGTGACAAATATAGAAAAAAAACTTTTAAAAGATTGGAATTTTCTTTAGAGCTGCATATTTTGCGCCATTTTTTTCTAAATGATATGATACCAGGAATGCTTATTGTATCTTTACTGGTCTTGTTGAAGAACTATAGCACATGTCATTGTGTATTACTTATTTGTCAAAATTACAAGAGACTTCACATATGCAAATGTAGAAAAATTGTGGACAGCTTGTGACAAGTTAACTCGTGCATTGGCATCAGAGGATGCAGTTGTGATGACGAGTTACGTCATCATTTGCAGTTAAGGGGTTAACAAAATGTCTTATTGCCATAGCAACTACATGGACACTCCAGGCACATTTATGCCGTCGCCGTGAGGTTCCATATAAAGTCTACAGGTGATCAAATTATCGCCGCGCCCCGTATACTCCATGTGCAAGTCAAAGCATGCGAGGGCGAGCCGGCGATCGCGGCTCAATCTCGTGCACACAAGGGCGAGAAGTGGAAAGGAAGTGCGCCGTCTTCCAGTCGCGCGCAACGCTCTAGAGGGGGGGGTTTTAATCCGTGCCAACCAAGCGCCCACCGGGCCGCAAGGCTCTGGGGGGTGGGTAGGGAAGGGGGAGGGCGCTTCCGCCCAGGCAGCTGTATCTTGAAAGACATCTGTGGCGGGGGTAGGGTCCTTGCTCCCTGCGCTGTGTGTTCACAGCTTAGTTCGCATTGATGTGAGCGACGGGACGAAGGTCAATTCACTAGCTGCTGCTGCTGCACTTACTACAGCGTTTTGACAGCGAGTTTCCGCAGTCATCAAGATGCGTTCATGTTTGCTTGTGTGCGCATGACACCGTTCTTGTTAATTTAATTAGTATGCCTATGTTTCGAAGTTTATACGACCGATAAAACTACTATCCTTATTTGTATAGCTGTCCACTAGTTTGCTATAGCAATCGATGCTTTGCCTTTTTGGTGAAACTGATACTTTGTTCATTTATCATTCTTTTTTTCTCTATCGTAAATTATTTCACCCAGGAGCACTTCCAAGTCAAATAGCTAAGGAGCATTTGACAATTTCTGCATTCAATCTTGCAAGCTTAGATTAACTGAGACATTATTGATAACCAAATGGTTTTGCGTTAGGTTTCTGGATGAGTAAATTCAGCTGCACCTGGCTTTGCATTTGCCACCTGTGATGCCAATATTGTCGATCTTGGATATATCAAACCCAGACAAATATACTTATTGTCCATATTTCACGGCAATCCTGTGGGCGCCGCTGATCGCGTGGTGACGCATCCATTGCTTGTGTCAGCTGCCTCCGTTGCCTTTGTGTTTACAATGGATGTCATGATACCGATGCGGCTCAGGAAACGTATGTTTCAGTGGATATTATAGACAGTGACTAGGTGGATGACACAAAGGTTTGACCATAGCTTCAGAGGACATGTAAGCACTTTCGGAGCTTATTACGCCTTGTCCAAACGGCGCGAGCAGCATATGCAGTGCTGGTGGGACTAGAAATTTATTCGAAGCTGTCGAAACTTTCCACTTATGAATTAAATCAGGATCAGTGTGTCTCTCATCGTTCTTTATTTGGCAAACACTTTGAAGCAGCGGCTTGTCATGTTCCTGACTCAGCGCCGTTCCTTGGTGCAGTCACTATCAGATTATTTTCTGCCTAATCGCTCGCGAGTGTGCTCAGTTGCGATAGATGTTTTCTTACTGCGCACAAACTTGGAACGTAGGTGTTCTGTACTTTGTAATAGCTTGTAGCAAAGACGTATTATCGCTAGTTACTCGCTTGCTCTGTGGACCGGCACGAAAGGTTCAGCTTTGAACATTTGTGTGCTGTTGGTGTAGTCGCCATCACCCATGTTTCGGCGTATTGATTCTAGATTGCGCCCATTCACTTATTCTTGATATGTTGGCGATAGAGTCAGCATAAGTTTGCTTGTGAGTTGGGGTGGATGTGTATAGATAATGATGCAAGAAACTTACTACAGTAGAACCCCGCTGTTACGTTCCCGGGTGCTGCGTTTTCCCGGCTGTTACGTCGTTTTCGGCCGGTCCCGGCACAGCTCCCATAGAACCCAATGCATTGGTAACCCCGCTGTTACGTCGCAACTGTGGGACCGTTCCCGCATCATACGTTGCGAACTGCCACACCGAGCCGGCCCGAGCGGCCATTTTGACTTTTCATGTCGCTTGGCTTGGTTGCTTGACGATGGCATTGGCCGCCCAAAGTGCTGGGGGCGACATTTATTACGTATTTTCGGTTTCCACCAGCAAAAGTATGGCCTTTGATATCCGCTTTTGCTATCTAAAGATGATGTCTATGACGCGTTGCGGCCCTAAAATTGGTTTTGGCTCATAGATGTTCCGTATAAAGTCCAAGGGCGATAACGCCGTCGCCGCGCGCCGTATGCTTTCTTTCGCGCGCGAGACGCAGTCGTCGGCTCCCCTCGCACGCTTTCACTCGCACATACAGCATACGGCGCCGCGCTTTCACTCGCACATACAGCATACGTCGCCGCGCGCCGTATGCTGTATGTGCGAGTGAAAGCGTGCGAGGGAAGCCGCGCGGCCGTATGCTGAATGTGCGAGTGAAAGCGTGCGAGGGGAGCCGACGACCGCGTCTCGCGCGCGAAAGAAAAGCAGGGAGGAAGTGCGCCTCCTTCCGTTGCGCTCGAGGCACCAGCGAGGGAGCGAGGGAGGGGGGGGGGGTAGCGGGCAGCGTTGTGCTCCGGCATCATACCGCGCGGCGGCGCGCGCGCGGTCCCGCGGGCCGTATCTTGAAAGCGATCTGCGTGGGGGCAGATTCTACGCAGTGTAGGTGCGTCCGCGGCTCGTGGCTTTGTGCGTGCTGCGTGTTCTCGGCGCTCAGTTTGGGTTGAAGCGATAGACAACAGCACGAAGGTCACTTCGCTCGCTTCTGCAGCGGCGCTTAACTGCGCGTGTCCGCGCTCATCGAGTGTGATGTGTTCATGTTTGCCTGTGGGCGCTGACACCATGTTTGTTAATTAGTTAATAACCGAATGTTTACAAGTTTATACAGACGATAAAACTACTATTCTTACTTTGTATAGCTCATCGCAATCGATACTTCGGCTGTCGGGCGAAACTACTTTTTGTCGCACGTAAGAATTAAAATAATATTGTGTGCAGTTCAACACTACTCCCATTTCTCAATTTTTCCTGTTTCCTGGCTCTTGCGTTTCCCGGCTCTTACGTTTTTTGTTTTTTTTTTTTACGGTCCCGTGAAAAACGTAACAGCGGGGTTCTACTTATGCCAGAAAGCGGCGCTGCTCCCTTTGTCATTGTGTAACGAGCGGTACACACTCTTGCCGAGATTGACATCCTTTCTTTGGAGGTTAGCGATACAACGCTGACAGATGAGCGAATTTTTTTTTTATCTTCAAGATAAGCTGTCCATCTTGAAGGGCCAGAAACACAGGCAGTCCTTATGTAGCAGCAGTCCATGGACTTGGTCACACAGATTCATTCCATTCCTAAGCCAGTCACTATTTTTGCAGCCAACTACTGCACACGTCTTCCCTTTACCGCTCCTCATTTTGCAACATGAATAGAGCACAGTACGTTAGCAAACACCCAGTTGCATTTCCGACAGCTGATCGCACAGTAGCAGGGCAGAAGCAGCGATGGTTTCGTATTCGTGCGTTTTCGCTGAGGTAACATGCGTCATCTCCTTCCTCGAGCACAAATTACTCCACAAACAGTGTCTATATTGAAAAGTCGTAACATCCTCTTGTAAAGCGCATGCAAAAGTATACCACTGTACCATGCGTGTATCAAACTCGCATTCACCGTCAAATTCAATATAATGAACACTGCCGCACCCTTGCAAGTGCACTCTTCTTAACAGGTGTGCTATCACTTCTTGCACCGTTGAAAATATACAGTGCCTACGAAATGGCACTGTTTTGGCAGATGCTGTCAAACAAGACATCAACTCTGAAAGGCAATACATGCCATGCGGGAAAAATGGGCAAGGTGTTTGTCCAAGTTTTGCTCGCTGCAAATATGAATGACTCGTGCAAACTGCAATCGTTTGTTATTGGCATGAGTAGATTGCCACTCTGCTTCAAGAATGTGAAAGGCTTCCTGGGGCAATGTACGTTCTACAAGAAAGCTTGGATGACATGTTATCTTTCCACTATGTGCATTGGATGCCAATTGAAGATGGCTAGACCGCCTGGTTTGTTTTCTTGTAGACCAAGGGTTTCCACAAATGGCATTTTAGGGTTCTGCGAGCAACCAAAGTGAATCCGACACAACCCCCACTTTAATAGATTTTTACATTACGTTTTGGATTAAATGAAATCACCACATGTGACGTCACATCCACAATTTGCAGAAAGACTATCATGGAAGCAGCATGTAAGACTCTTATCGCTGTGCAATTCGAAGGCCCACATTTCACGCTGAACACATTTCATTCGCGCTCGCAGGGGTACACATTTGTGGGGATGGACTCGGTTGTTCTGCAAGCATAAAGCCACTTTCAAATCTAAGAGCATCTGGCTGGTTGACTCGTTGTCGTACGACGATCAGGCGTTTAAATTATGTTTTGTAATGGACACGCAGCCAAATACTTTCACGCTCAATTCGCAGTACAAGTCCAATAATGGCGGCACACCGTATTCTACACAGGCTGGTTTGCTTCCACGTTGCATTGGTTTCTATTTTATCCTGAACAAACTGTGAAACAAGGACGCCGTGGTATTGCAGCCGGGTGATGTGGGCTGTTAGGGTTAGCATTGCAACAGTATATCAAAGACCATTCAGCAGCGCAAGTTATTTGTGAGATTCGTGTACAAAAAGAAGTTGCAGTTTCGCACGAAAGGCGAAGCATTTATGGTGATAGCAAATTATTAGACAGCTGTATGCAGTGAGGTTAATAGATTTGTCAGCTGTATAAACAGCTGTAACCATTCGCTTACTAACTAAATTAATAAGCACGGTATCATGCGTGCACAGGCAAACACGAACACGTCTCACTCGATGGCCACAGACACTACCTGTCGGAACTCTGGTGTGGTGAAGAGCAGCAACAGTGGCGTGCGAGTTCCCCTTCGTGCTGCCTCTCGCTTCAATGCGAACTAGGCATGCTAGAACACAGCGCATACAAAACCATCAGCTATCTTAGGTTAGCTAGCCTTCAAACCCACCAAAGATTACCTGCAAGATAGGATGCGCGCGGCCGTGCTCAGCCACGCCATGCGCAGCCATGGCCGGAGTAGACATGGAGATGCACATTACCCTTCCCCGCCTGCTTCCTAGCGCGTGCACATCTCCTGCATCCCACTTGCACGCGTGAAAGGGCGGTGTGCACCCTCCCCACATTCTACCATTGCGCACGCGAGAAGGTACCGCCACACAAGCCACCATCTTTCTCGGCTCACATTTGCATGTTTTCGCTCACACCTGCAGCACGCAGCGCGTGGCCGCGATCTTATCGAACTTGGATTTTATACGGAGCCTCACGGCGATGCCAACGACGACGGCGTAAATTAACCTGCAGTGTCCATATAATTGCTATCGCAATAAAATAATCTTTTATGCTATCAACACAGCCTTGGATAAACAAATTGATAAATTCCCGCTTTTCATGATCTCAGGGAACTGTCTAAGACATGCAGAGTTTTTAAATAAGCTTCAGATAGCCGTATAGGCCATATTTTAGATTTTGAATTTTTGATAAATCTAACTACAGTATAGACCACTCGTAACTTAACCGCTTATAGTGCAGGACCGGATATAGTACGGTCTTATAGTGCAGGACCGGATATATATAGCACTCCATGTATACACGTATCACTTATAGTGCAGTTGCGGGAAACTAAATACCGGTTATAGTGCGGCTGCCTGGGAGTACGGAAGTCAGCGGAGACGGCGAATGCTCCCCTCAAACGGGCGCCCCAAGGAGTGCTCGAGGAAGAAAGAGAGACGAAGTGGAGGAGAAGGGCACGTGGTGCGAACGAACAGCCAGTGAGGCTGAAACCAGAATCTTGAATGCGAGTCGTGAAATGTCACGGTCCGCATAGCAAGCGAGGGCCACGAAACTGCCAACGCCGGCCAACGCTCGCTTCACGATAACGGCAGTAAACGAGACTTCAGGGAGCAGGCAGCGCCGGCATGGCACAGCGAAGGGCGCATGCGGAGACCGTGGAATGTGAGGGAGGAGGGCAGCGGGGAAGCAGATTTCGCCTCGGCAACTCCTCCGCTTCAGTGGCTCCCCTCGCCCTCCCTCGTAGCTTCGACTGTCACCGTGCGCGCCCGCCGCCGCTCCAGACGGCCCGGCACCAGCTCCCCGAAGTTTCATTTTCTGCCGTTATCGGGAAGCGGGCGTTTGCCAGCGTGGGAAGTTTTGTTAGCCGGCCTGGGTCAGTGCCGCTGCTTCCCTCTGCGCCGTAGCCGCAGCATGCAAGGTCAACACGTGACTAGAAAGTAGAGGAAGCGTAAAGGAGAAAGAAGGGTTCACTGCTATTTTCTATGTGTGGCTACGGTAGCGTGGCTGAGACGTCGGCACGTACGCGCATGTTCCGGCGCAATGCAGAATCGGCGACGTTGCGATTTGAGAGAGGGTGAAATTTCCGCCGTGTTTTTTTTTTTTTTTTTTTTTCGCGCGCGACATTGAGGGGTCTCTCCTAAGCTTTTACTCTATGGCGATGCCGGAGCAATGCCGGTCGGAGGCGCCGCCACGTGATTTAGTTCGAATTAACGGGATTCGACTGTAAATTGAATGCAAACGTTCTAGCCGCATTCCTCGACTGTCACATATGCGTGGCGGCTCGGTGCACATGTTTTGCATATGTGCGGGCCTTGAAAATTGTTGCTTTGGTTATAGTGCGGTACCACTTATAGTGCGGATATTCGCGACTCCGGCGACTTACGTTATAAGCGGTCTACACTGTATTTCACGATCCCTTTCGCGGTTGATATATCCAGGATTGACTGTACAACTAAATGTATATAAATTAGATTGTCGGGTATTACGTGCCAAAACTACAATATGATTACAAGTCACGGCATAGCGAGGGACTCCAGATTAAATTTGACCACCCGGGGTTCTTTAACGTGCTCCTAAATCTATGTACATGAGCCGCACAACTAAAAAGCAGTCTTAAAAGGACCCTAAAGGCAAATACTAAGTCACGTGGACTGTTAAAATACCATTCCAGAAGCCTCGTAGTGATTGTTCTGTGCCAAGAAAAGACTTGGTTTACGAGAAAATTGTGTCTGAAGGGTCCACATACCTTCAGTGCAATTAAAATCACCCGCCCCCTAGCGAGGAGTGATGCTGCATACGCCATCACCACCCTTTAGTGCCGTCAGTAGGTAAAACGGCGCCTGACAAACAGTGCTACGGTTTTCTCTGCAAAACACAAACGCACAGAGAAACCAAGCCAAGACAGAGCATTGGATTTGCCACTGCAGCGGCTCTTGGTCAAATGGCGTGGACTGTTCGGGAATCCCGCGACATCCCATGCATGTGGCATTATCTGCTAATTGCAGTTTGTGTGAATTTCGCAAGCCAGCAAAGCCAGTGCAGCACTATGCGATAGTGAAACTACTGAAACATGAAAGCGCAGGTGGCGCAGAGTGCTCATTGACATTATCCTTGACTCATTGACGTTACCCTTGAAAAGAACGCATTAACGTCAATGAGTTCTTTTTTCTTGTAATAAAATTGAACTGGACAAGTAGGATTTTCTTTCGTCTTGTAATGCAATACAATGATCTTTCTTCTTTTTTTTTATGAGTGGTTGAGTAGTAGTGAAATAAAAATATAATGAGGAGTGCCTTCGTCATTGTAGTGCTTCAATGTCCCTGGGGGAGCCTCTAATCGTGTCCTGCATTTACCTCAATTTCTCGATTAGTAAAGCTCTGTGCTATAATATTGATGCCTTAGACGTTCTTCAGCATTAATCTATCACTTAAGCTTGACTTAATATTTGCCTATAGTGTACATTTAACTGAAAATTCTTGATTGTGTTATTTTTGTTTGTTTCACATTGAAATTGGTGAAACTAAATAAAGTTGAATCTTTATATAATGAGCATGGATGTAAGAACTTATGGGATGTAATGGAGTAAATCTAAAATGTTGACTGCTGATATCAACATTTAGCAAATATATTTAAGTAATTAGGCACAATTTTGCACTCTCGCATTTACGCACACACCCACACATGCATACACTCAAGAACATCCCCCACACATAGTGCTCAAAGTGTAAGCGCTTATTGACCTGCTGTGGTGGCGCAGCGGCTATGGTGTTGGGCTGCTGAGCACGAGGTCGCGGGATGAAATCTCGACCATGGCGGCCGCATTTCGATGGAGGTGAAATGCATAAACGCCCATGTCCCAGGCATTGGGGTCACGTTTAAGATCCCCTGGTGGTCAAAATTAAACCAGAGTCCCCCACTACAGCGTGCCTCATAATCAAATCGTGGTTTTGGCACATTGAACCCCAGTATTTATGACAAATTTGACGATTCACCCTGATGGTTGGTTGCAGTTCCTGGCCTTTGACACCCAGATGCTCATGGGTGGTCGCAAGTTGGAACTGAGCCCCGAGGAGCACATCTTTGCTGCACTGCAGCTGTACATGGACATTGTGCAAATCTTTTTGTTCCTACTCAGAATTCTGGGAAGGCGCTAAACCGCAGGGTGTAGCCATGCACATTCAGTGGCGACTTCCATGTTCTTGCAGGGCTACTTCCCTATAGTACCAAACCAACCTTGCCATTATTTGCCTAAGCTGTTATTTGGCAGGAGTCAACCTTTCACAGACATGCGTTGCAAACGCAGTTCGCCTCTCTCTAAGATGCCAAAGTGCTGGGATGTGTGGCTAAATCACTCGTGAATCAATGATTTGAGAGAGGAGGGCTGCATAAAACAAACGACACTTTGCCCATGTGACAGCAAAGAAAAGGAACACGCCATCCAAAGAAGGTAATCTGGTTTCAAAGTCGAATTTTGTAATAATAAAGGCTGGTGCTCTTCGCAAGCTTTGTTCACCTGGTGCTGTATCTAGCCAGCTGACCTCAAGAAAGAAAAACACCTTTGTTGACTCCAGCCATAAAGCTGTTACAAAGTAAAAGCTTCTCTAAGCCCTAGGCACTTTAATATAAATGGCCACAAATATGCTCTCAGGTGAGCTGCCGCAGGAAGTTTCCATACAGTACAGCAGAACAAATGTTACGTATAATGTCTGCCTTTCTTCTGTCATTCGTCCAGAGTTACCCATTGCTAAAGTAGAGTAACAAGTGGATCTGGCTGTTAGCAAAGTGGTTACGTATTGTAGTTAGCCGTAGCCTGCTCGTGTAAACTGTGATCATACATGTTTAGCTGAATTAGGCCAGCTCTTGAGTGCGACTGTATGGCTTTCACATTCTGCTTTCGCAGCTGTTATTCTGTTGCTTAGTTTGTGCAAGCACGTGTGTGCGTCTTGGATTGTAGTATAAGGAAGGGGACATTGGACATCACTGTCTCGCATTCAGTTTTGCACGTTTTTAAGTCTTACAGGTAAAATGTGTGATGCTGTTTTGTGCAATGTATTCTTTAGATGAACAAGCCGAGATGCTTTAGGTGATAAGAAACTACTCTGACTATATTTTGTAACTACTTTTTCTCGCTTTAATTTCTTTGCCCTCCATCTATCACGCCAAGTCGCCAAGAAAGGTGAAAATGATATGACATGTGAGCCATTATAAAAATGGAAGAAACGATGGTTACAAAACTCAGTCCCTGGTTAGTTATGTTTAAGATGCGCATTTAGTGCAGATAGATTGCAAATGGTATGTTGTTGTAGAGGAGTACCATGTTGGTGCAGTCATTCAATCCTAACTCATCAAACACATCGGAGTGCAATCTGCACATCACTGAATGCTGTACTTTTGTGAATATGCCTAACTGTTTAAAAAAAATTCATCCAGGTCATCACACACGCTTTATGTACCTAATTGCAGCATTCTAGACAAATGGGAAGCCACGGAAGGCCTATGTTTGTCCATATCGAGGTTGTTCATTTTTTCTCGCTAGTCTTCTAAGTGTGGTATGTACCCCCTTGTGGTGAAAAGTACTGAGGAGCCACCATTATGTTGTGCAAATTTAATTGAAAGCCACAAATGGTGCTCGATGTTCCTATTTGAGCAGTTTTGTATCTACTGTAAGTTCAACTGTCAAATGTGTTTGTGAATGTTTGTTGTCACAATGTTCATCTTCATTAGAGCTCTGTGCTGTTGTGTAAGTTTCAGTTTTAAACAATAAATTGTGAAGACCTTAATTACATTGGGTTAAAGCATTAAGATTAAGGCCAGCATGCAGGCAAGGTGGCATTAACTTCAAGGTTTTCGGTAGTTAGTAGTTGGTTTGGACAAAGTGTTGTGTATTGGTAGTGATTATGTTTATGTAATTTTTTTATGTATTACGGTAAAATAAACATGAACTGAAGAACACTGTACTATGTTTATTTCAAGCAGCTGTTTAGTTGAAATATTTTTCTGGTTGCTGTGTGCATGTGTGCAGGAGTACACACATGAACTTCATACCATAGGTGAGATCTCTGTACTGGAGACAAGCACAACATCCAGAACGCATGCATTCAATGCCAGGGCACTGCACCTGCCATAAATTGCTGCTTGAATTATCTGAAATCACATTGTATCTATTCCTCGATGTAACTAGGGCTTTATATCAATGGTGCCAGAGAGAAACTATTAAAAAAAAATATTTAGTGGGCTGGCTTTCCTACCCAGCCAGCCAAATGTATGAGAATGTGGTGTTGGCTGGCTCAACCATTACTGCCCACTTGAATTGTGCCAGGCAGTGCCTTGGCCCGAGCTCTCTTTGTGTTAGCAGCATAACTTAAGACCAGCACAGCGCCATCTTGCCTTTTTCATTGATATTTTCCTACGGGCATATGCTTAATCTGGATGTGGATCAGTAGGCAAAAACATGCATTGAAATTTAAAAAACACTACCCACGAATTTTCAAGGTAGAAGCTGACTGAAAATACATAGTGGGTCATTCCACTTTCCATTTAACCTTTCAACTGGCACTTCCCCCTTAGAAAAATGCAAGCGACACGTGTAATAACACTAAAAGGATGGTAAGCAAAACACTTCAAACTATTCGCCAGTGTCGATTTTTTCCTCTATTTTGTAAAGGCCACGAAAGTGATTATTTTTTAGCCTTCTCTCTAGCTTCTGTGAAAAGTGAAAAATATATTATCACTAAGTCGTAGTATGGTTGCCGACAGATAGTTCTACAGAGCTTGCTCTGCAAAACCAAAAAGAACTACCGTTTTGCAAAAAACTAGAAGAAAAGCACTATGTTGCTGAAATTTTTGTAGACTTGAGCATTTCATTACACAGGGCGATCATTTTAAAGTTTTACGGAACTTAAAAAAAATTATTCGAGGAGGGGGACATTACTAATGAGAAATCGAAACACATTCTTAACTAATTAACAAAAAATTACTAATGAACTTTTTAATTACTTTATGGCACATATTGCGATTTACGTATTGTAGCCGGTAAGTTTACACAACGCATTAATTAATTTCCAACATGACACCAGTTTCGAGATATTATTTTCCAAAATGTGGGATGAAATACATGGGTGTTCCTGTTGATTTTGTGCTTCAATGCATAAGAGAGTGTGTTGTTAAAAAAGTAAGTGGACCAACAGTGCATTTTGACGGCGAGTTTGATGGCGCACATCTCCAAACTGGTGTCATTTTGGAAATTCATTCCAAGTGGATATGGCTGGTAAATTCACCAGCTACAATTTGTAAATTGCAATTTGTATCATAAAGCAATTATTTAATAAGTTAATTAGTACTTTTTTTTTACTTATTTGAATATGTGTTTCAATTTTTCGTGCAAGTAATGTCCACCTCTCTGAACAATCCAGCTCAAGGACTCGAGGACTAGAGTTACGTTATGCAACAGATGATCTTAAAAAATTCCATAAATCTTAAAAATGATCGCCCGTATACACCATGTCATTACAGAACACTTAACTGAAGAATGGACACTCCCATAGAGCTATAAGGATGACATACGTTTGTCTTAATGAACAAGTGTATGTTACAAGAAAAATTAAAGTTCCTCACTATAACACAAACTGCAAACAGATCAAATGCCTATCGTAGCCGATCCATTTGATCAATAACTTTTCTGCGTGTTGTTATACATTTCTTGTGGAATTCTTCTACTAGCAACATCATGCACCCTCTGAAATGACAATTTTAGCTGTTTGTCATATTAGACAATTTTCAGCAGGTTGGGGAGTCTGGAAGAATAAATCTTCTCAACTGGAGGTATCGTCGAGATTGGCCTCTGGTTCTCCTAGCGTTTTTTCAATAAAAGGACTCAAAATTTGCGCTTTGGTGACTTGGCAAGATCATTTTTAAATGACAGCAGCAGCGAAGACACACAAGCTTTTGTCGTGCTGTCCAATTTAAATTGGTGTACACCTTAAAGATACTGCCCCATATGTTAGCTCCGGTTGGATGCAATGATTGTACACTTTTCTTTTCAGCGACTGTGGTAAGCGCCCAGTCAGGATTTGGTAATGCCTGCCATATGCACTTCAACCCATTTTTATTCTTCTGCAAGTTTCCTTATCATGATCAGGCTCCCCCTGTGAATAATTGACATAGATAAACATACTCCTGTACTGACTCTAGAGGCTGACTAGTGATCCTGAATCCTTGTTCCCTTGCCAGGCTCTTGAACATTATCTTTGTCTTATGCATATTAATCTTCAACCCCACTTCTTACACTTTCTCTGTTAAGGTTTTCAATACTTTCTTGTAATTCGTCCCCAGTGTTGCTGAACAGGACAATGTCATCTGCAAACTGAAGGTTAAGATATCTGCTGTTGATCCTCACTCCTAAGCCTTCCTAGTCGAATAGCTTGAATACTTCTAAGCATGCAGTGAATGGATGGAATTGGAGAGATTGTCTCCGTGCCTGACCCCTTTCTTGATGGGTAACTTTCTACTTTTCTTGTGGAGAACCAAGGTAGCTGTGGAATCTTTGTAGATATTTCCCAAGATATTCACATATGCCTCCTGTACTCCTTGATTACACAATGCCTTTATGACTGCTGGTATATCTCTACTGAATCAAATGCCTTTTCATAATCTACGAAAGCCATATAGAGACGTTGACTGTACTCCACAGATTTCTCGATTACCTGATTGATGACATGGATGCAATCCATTGTAGAATATCCCTTCCTGAAGCCAGCCTGTTCTCTTGGTTGATTGAAGTGTTGCCCTGATTATATGGTAAATTATCTTGGTGAATATTTCATACAATACTAAAAGCAAACTAATCTCCCTTCTTATGGATTAGTATAATATTGGCATTCTTCCAGCTCTCTGGTACACTTGGAAGTTGTAAGGCATTGCGTATAAAGGGCCGCAAGCTTTTCAAGCATATCTCCTCCATCTTTGATTAAATCTACTGTTATTCCATCTTCTCCCGCTACTTTTCCCCGGGTCATGCCTTGCAAGGCCCTTCTAACATCATCATTAGTTATAGAAGGAGCCTCAGTGTCCTGTTCATCACTACTTCGAATGAAGCTAGCGTAGCTGCTGGGTACTGTACAGGTCAGTATAGAATTCTTCTGCTGCTTTTACTATATCATCGAAACTGCTGATGACATTACCCTGCTTATCTTTCAGTGCATACATCTGCCTTATCCTCTGCTAAGTTTTCTTCCGATTTCATGCTGTGGCCATTTTTTACTGCTTCCTCAATGTTTCCCTGAGTTATAATTTCAAATATCCCTTACTTTCTTCTTGTTGATCAGTTTTGACAGTTCGGCGAATTCCATCTGATCTCTCGAGTTGGACCCTTTCATGCTTTGTCGTTTCTTTATTAGGTCCTTTGTTACTTGGGAGAGCTTACCTACTGGTTGCCTTGGTGCCTTACTCCCACTTCAATTGATGCTTCTGTAATTACCTCTGTTATCTCATTACCTCTTATCTGCCTGTTCTAAAGCTGCATATTTGTTTGCGAGCACCAGCCTGATTTCATCTGCTTTTACCCTTACTTTGTCTAGGTTGGCCTGTTTCTTCTCGACTAATTTTACTCTTTCTCTCTTCAAATTGAGACAAATCCTAGACCTCACTAACATATGGGCGCTGCATTTTACTCTACATAACACTTCATCCTGCACTATGCTGGGGTCGGCAGAGAGTATGAAATCTATTTTTCTTGTTTCTCCATTAGGGCTTTTCCAGGTCCACTTCCTATTACTGCGGTTCCCAAAGAAGGTATTCATTATTCGCAGCCTACTCCTTTTTGCAAATTCTACCAACATCTCTCCTTCAGTGTTCTTATAATCAATGCCGTAGTTTTGCATTGAAGTCACCCTTCATTACGGTATGCCGAGTCTGCACCTTTCTCATCTCTAATTCAATATCTTCATAAAACTTTTTTTTTTCATCATTGTGACTGGAGGTTGAAGCGCAGGCTTGTACTACCTTTATTGTATACCTCCTGTTCAGCTTTATTGCGAGTCTGCTACCCTCTCATTAATGCTGTAGAATTTATCAATAGTGCCCGCTATGTCCTTATGGATTAGAAATCCTACCCCGTATTCTCTCTTATCTGGAAGTCCTCTGTAGCTCCAAATGCAATGTTTCAAATCCTGGAATAAGCATCAACTAGCCTATGTTTCTCCTCCAGCTGAATCTTCTACCAAATGGATGGATGGAAAACTTTATTTTGGTCCATTGGTTCGCGCTAGTTTCCTAGCCCGAAGCGGGCCGCTCCCACGTTGGGACCGAAAGGCATAGCCTATGTCTGTTAAAATTTATGTCTAACACAACTTGCATTGCCAGTAGAGCACATTTGAATTCTTGTGATGTTTTAAATGTGTTTAGCTACTGCCCCCCTCCCTTCCCCTTTGCTCCTAAAATTGAACATTTACACTTCTTTTGTGGCTATAATACTCTGAAACACCTACAAAATTGTTTCCTTGAGACACTTTATGTACAAATTGTGCATGTCAAGATAGTGCATCAAAAGCAAAATCACCAATGAAAATAATGACATTCAAAACATAGCATATACTTTATAACATTTCTGGTTGGACCTTTGCTGCAAATCTGAATAATATGTACCGGCTCTAGTGAAAGTAGTTGAAAGGTCTGGGTGTTCGCTTTCAGAGCCTGTATGTCGTCAAGTAGCGGGTTTCACCTCTAATTGTTTTAGACTGTTTTATTTTTCAAGTTACTGGATGGGTGCTTTCAGAGTGTGCTGGGCATGAAATAGTTGATGTTTTCAGATGTGAGTTCTTGAAAATTCTTAATTTGTTCTGCTCCCGTTTGCTTTAATGATTCTGAACATGCTAACGTCGTGAAACAAAATTTCTAATGGCCAGAATTGGATGCATCTGAAGGGGACATAATAGGAGAGGACACAAGAGACAGGTTCTTAGGCTTTTACAGTATTGTGCAAAGTCTTGCACTCATTCAGCTTGAGTGCACAATATTCAAAGACAAACTTGCTGCAAGAGCGCCGTTCATACTGGTTAGTTTTGGTCATTTCTCAGGTGTCTCTACAGTAGACAGCCACAGTAGACAAGTCGTTTGTTCAATACTTTGCTGAAGATCTGATAACAGGCAGCCCTATTTGTATTAATAAGCTTTAAAATGTATTGAAAATGCAACAGGCCAACAAAATTGAAAGATTTTCTCGAGTTAAATGCAAGTTTAATTTATCGAAACTGAACTATTGTTCACACAGAAAAGGTACTGACACAGTATATTTACAAACACATATTTATTAACATGCTGTCCATCATAAACTATATCGACACTCAACAAACCATGCTTGGAAGAAGAATGAATCTTGCTACCAACTTGTACACAGAGGCCTAAAAACACAAAACAAGGTAAGTTGAAAGCCTTTGTTGAAGCCACAAGCAAAAAAGAAAATGAGTATGGCCCAATCACTATGGTCTCGCCACACTACTGTAACTCCTCTAAAAGTAATAAATAAATAAATGCAATCACAACAGGCTTCCAGGATTACTGGAGCCTTGTACATGGCCAGAAATGAGTGAAATAGAACAAGCTGGTGCACGCGACTTGAATTGGCATGCACTTATTTATGAAGCATAGTTTACATTTGAGACCAGCATTTGCTTGTACTTCAAGCTGCCTGCAGTGACAAGCATGGAAGCCTTAATAAACATTTACTAGCCACTATAGCAGTCTAAATAATGTGGCATGCACCCTTTCGGATTTCTGCATGCCAACTAAGCTGCAACAAGACTTATTTCCTAATGCTCCCCCATTTTGGGAGAGATCTGGCATACTGCAGCAATCAGGCTTGACCCCAAGAACTCGCTTGAGCAGATGCCAGCACTATAAAGCATATGGTGCATTTCAGGGGAAACAGTTTCCCATTATTTAAAAAAAAAAATTGTGTTTGTGACGAAATGGCAACTTTCGCTGGCCGAGATTCACAACAGTAGTGGAGATCAAAACATGCACGAAAATCACCTATGGGTTCTGTAAGTAACCTTGGCTAGTTGGCATTTTGAATAACTAACTTTACTGCACATATTCCAACTATGGAATTCAAGGCAGCCACTGCTGGTGGTATGTCTTCCAAGTAGAAATCCAAACTTTAGCAATGGTCCCAAGGCCTCCGTCACCACATTTGCAGTGGAATGCCACTCATCATTTTCCCAGAAAGCATTCCTTAAGCACTGCAGGACATAGGTAACTGTGCAGAACGTACATTTTGTGGCGGGTTTTCAAAATTAACACAAACCTAAAAAGTTTGCATTTCTAATGATTCCTACCACGTGGACATGCCTTGCTGGCTCCAATTTTGCCATTTGAACAAGTGCTTTAAAATATTTCAAACATCAATTAGTTAATCATCATTTGGATTATCACAAATTATGATGTCCAAATTAGTTTATCTCCAATTTCCTATTTTTTATAAGTGGAGGAAACATGTGCTATATACAGTCAAGCACCTCTACAATGAATGCCTCTACAACGAAACCACCTGTATAAAGCAGGAACAATTCTGCCCGGTTCTATTGTTAGCTGTGTGGTGTGCTACTTTTACAACCAAGTGACCTGTATAACTAATGACTTCGGAGGCCCCAAGCACTTCGTTATAAAGGTGTTCAACTGTATTGCCTCATACCTACAGCACAGCATGCAGCACCTGCTGATAGTAAGTCCAAATTATGCATCTACAACGCTTCAATTGCAACTAGCTAAGTGAGTACTAGTTGTGTTTGCTGCTAACAGGTGCTGTTAATGACCAAGTCAGCAGCATGGCATTGCTGGCATCTGTGCTAGACTAGTGCTCACGCATGTTTCAGGTCCAATCTAATGGCAAGAAACTCCTTGTAGAATGTGGAAAGAGGCTATCTTGCGTCATGTCACATAGCTTTCATGGGACGGGAACAAAGCCGTGCACAATAGAGCCCAAAGTCTCAAAAGGCTTGCTGCTAGCAAACACTCCAAAACAAAATATGTGAATGGTTAAAGCAAATATGATACACAGTGGACATATTCTGGGCAGTAGTACAGCTACTGCTGCTTGTTGGTAAAGCAGTTATATTGTTTCCTTGGCTTTGCTTCTCAGTTTGATCTTGATTTTTTTAGAACACTGCTATACAGTAAAGATAACAATCTGATACGAATGAAATAGAAAAGCATTGCAAAACTTGTGCTTTTAAGAGAAAAGAAAGCACTCAGTTATTATCGGCATCTCCTCTTCACTTGAGAAGCAGGTGTTACATCACACAAAAAATCCTCACAACAAATTATGTTGTCCAAACATACAGCACAAAAAGTGCGGTCATTTTCACTAGCGAAGCCCAATTTATCACTTCGTTTGATACATGCTTCTGAGCAATGAGCCACCAAACAATGAGAACTTGTCCCGTTTCTGTTCCTATCATGACAGTGTTCATTAATTAGGCAATATTGAACAAAGCACATGTTCAAAATGTGTAAAGACATTAGGCCAAACTTACTAGCTTGAGATCACAAGCGTGCTTGCCATGCAGAGCCAGAATGTCAACTACTTGGTGTGCAAATGAGAATGCAAGGCACACAATAACTACAGTAACCTACCAATATATCTTGATACGCATTGAGCTTGCAACATCACAGATGCCAATTGGCTTTCTTTTTCTTTGCAGCAATACTGTCTCCAGCTGTTTAGAAAAGTCACTGAAGAACTTTAGTCAGCACCACATACATTTTAGCGTTCCCATTTTAGCTACATACCAGAAGTGCGAAAAGCAGTGCTAGTGGCGATGTCTGGTGGCCCTGAGTTCAAACCAGAATGTAGTTCTTGTCTTTCATTCTTATCCTGGCGGGGATAGGTAAAGCAATGGGACGTTTTTGTCACTGCCAAAGCATTTATGACAGCAGTCAAAAGCACACAGCCACAAAATACATGCAGTATGATTGAGCACAGCATAGCAAGACATTACTGCCAGTGCTGCTGTCTTGCAGCTTCGTCATAGTATTCTGTTAATACAGTAGCATTAAAATTTACATGGATCAACAAAACCTTTTTCTCATTCATTTTTGCACGAGTGCTGACCACGCATGCAAGCCAAGAATAAATGACACGGCACACAGAGAAGACAGCGAAACAGGCTGCAACGTAAGCATGAAAATGAGAGAGAGAGAAGTCAAGGTGTGAGAAATTAGTGGAATTAATTTTTGCGAGAAGTTTGGCAGTAGTACGAATGCTTCCGACAACAGGAATCAGCATGGCTATCCCGTGTTCAGTGTTTCACCCTATGAAGAGAGATTGATCAGCCTGGTCAGACTTTCAGCATCTTGGCTTCGTTTTGGAGCAAACGCATCTTGACTTTGATTTCAACGCAAGCCTCCCGTTCTTTCAGGATCTTCTGGCTCAGGTCCATTGCTTGTTCCTACATTAAAGGGTGAAAAAGAGTGGCTGATATATAGGGTTACTGAAATCACTGGTCTCTTCTTTCCATATCATTCTCCAGCATGAAAACATTGGCAGGTTTTGAAATACGTAATCACTTTTCTTACTTCAGCTTTGCATGAACGCTTTTGATACATTTATTTCACGCACTTTTCAGCAACTGATTATTTGGCCTCTTTGCAGCCACGATACGTCTGCCATTAGCAATTCATTTCTCATTGACAACGTGCATGGCATATTTTGGCCATATCTGGCCCTTGCACCACAAAACACATCATCACGACACATGACGTTGACCTTGCAAGGCTCCTTGCATATTGGAGTGGATGTAGGCTTGCAGCTGCTCACCAATCATCATCTTAGCTCTGTGGTAAATTGCTTTTATTTACCTTTTTCTTGGTTAAAATTGAACGTCAGCGAAAAAATTTGGTTTACATTGTTTCCTTTTTTTTTTTCGGCATACACGAAAAACGTTGAACCTTAAGATATAACGTAACTGTGCACATACAGAATGATAAATCCCAAATAAATATTGAGCCTAATAACTTGTCGTGGTTTCTTTGCAAGAATCACTGCAAAGTTTTTCCAAGAAGCCTCACATCAAGCCGAGAGACAATGAAACTGGTCACTTACCGAGAGATGCTTGTTTTCTTCCATAAGCTGACTGAGTTCTTGTTTAAGTTCTTCTTCACCATCCTGGAAGCCACTCAGTAAAGGAATGACATTAACATTTTCGCTCAATGGCTCCAGGCCCAAAAGCATTTGTAGCGATGCTTCTTTAGAGGGTCTGTAAGATACTTATTGTGTGAGGTAAATTAACTTGCCCAATTGTTAATGTCACTCTTTTGGTTTTACGTGCACAAGCTGAACTAGCAAACTGGAGGAATACTATATTGTAGCCATGTAGCAAATGGGGCCAGTTCGTAGACATTCATAATGGAACAGTACAAAAGGACCAGACAAACAAAAACACAGCACTTGCCCAATCTTGTTTTCTGTTTGTTTGCTTCATTTGTGCTATCTTCTATAATTCTATAAAAGATATTAGGTGGCCATACAGTGGGAACACATTCTCCACCCTGTTCTCCACAAGGAGCTATTAGGGATGTCATAGTAGGGCAGTCTAGATCAATACTGACCACCTAGAGTTCAGACTGCACCTAAACCTGTAAGGTTAATCGGCAAGCATTTTTTTTTTTTTTAAGTTTGCCCTGAGTACATGCTTTCTGTGGGACGCATACAGATATTTTAACAATTGCCTACCTTTTCACATGGCATACATTGTTGTCATTGATCACATTGACATCGCCGCTAAAAGCTGTTTTTATGGCGCGACCATGACAGTGACTTTTTCTGAGGCTTTGCTGTTGCCGATTTTGCCTGCAGCATGCTTCAGGAAATGATTGAAGCAAGTACTCCTCTGGTGTCCTTTCACCATAAGCCAACTTTCAAGAGAATAGTCGAAGACTGATGAGCGAAACAACATTTGGGCATTGTTTGTAGTACTAAATAACTTTGCATTCAGCAGACATTGAAAAGTATACTGGAGGGTATGCTTGCAGTCTTACGCTGGCAGAAGAGGACACCGCAAGGGTACCTTCAACCTTCACAACTTCATTTTTGCATGACCTATTTTGAAATACTGTGCCGCCCCCATCTTTCAAATCTTTTAAAACTTTTTCACGAACAGAATTTATTTTCATAAAACTTCATGAAACATTTGTCAAATTTTAGAACGAGCCCAATTTTGTTAACTTTACGAAAAATTTGGGAGAGTTGGCATGTACTGAGCATCAGGAAACGCAATGAGCACAATGGCGGCAAAGATGAGCCACGTGAATGCCACAAGATGCTTGTCTGAAGCCAGTGTCTCTGGATTACGCACTTGAGCAAGCAAAAAAAATTAAAAAATTGCATAGCTTACACTGGAGGTGCAATGCTAGAGAGACAGCGGAGCTGATGGGCATCTAGCTAGCCCTGGCTTTTGAGCTAGGCTAAGAACTACCAAGTCATCCCTAGCATTTCCCGGAATTTATTGATTATCGATCGATTATTGATTAGCTATTGAGTGGCTATCGATGATTGACTAAGCTTAAGTAGTCCCAACCATCCTTAGCTAGACTTAGCCAGGCTCAGCTTCACTAGTTCATAGGGGTATGTGCCATTGCGCCCTTTCTGCACTACCGCCAGGATCGGCCCACATTTTCTGTTCCCGAATCACAGACTAACGGCCGGCTTAAACAGCTCCACTGTTAAAAGACACATTTCGAAGTTCCGTGCAGTGCACACAAATTCACACAAAGATAATTGAATATGCACATCTTATGAACTGCCAAACTTTTGTGCACACGCTCAGCTACCATCGCTTTCCACTCGGCAATCATGAGAGACTTTACAGGGAGGCACAATGAAAGCACTGTCAATGACTGCCACAAAGCTCACCAGAAAGCACTGCCCCCCAACGCAGAAATACTAACATATTTCTTTCCACAAAAACACAAGGATACACTCTCACTTCCTTCTGTTCCAGAGCTGCTGCCATCGGCTGACTCAACAGAGTACTGCTTGTACCTGCATGGCAAAGTAAAGAGCATCAATGCTGAGGGCTGGTACGCACATGTACTCGTAACAATATGAGTACACAGCTGTCCAACGAAAGGCACCCATTTCTCACCAGTGAAACCTTAATTAGTGTCTTTATAGATCTACTGAGGGAAGCTTACCTGTAACTGAAAAACTCAGATTTTCCTGCACAAAAGCACAGGGAACAGAAAAGCTGTGAGTAGGCAACTTACTTTGAATGAAACAAATCATAGAAGAGTCTGTTGCTGGGCCTGTTGGTACATACTTGTACCAACAGGCCCAAATTTGACATATATACTCTGATGACTGATGGAGGCAAACGTTTTATTTGAGGTCTCTTTCTTTTTCCCCACAAATAATTTTAAAAAATTGTGTAGTTTTACATGCCAAAACCACCATCCGATTATGAGGCACGCTGTAGTAGAGGACTCCGAATTAATTAGGAGGTCCTGGGGTTCTTTAACATGCACATAAATTTAAGTACACGGGTGTTTTCTGGATTTCACCCCCATTGAAATGTGGCCGCCAAAGCCGGAATTTGATCCCGCAATCTCGTGCTTAACCGCTCAACACCATATGGTGCATTTCTGCCGTGGTCTTCGCTTTGAGGTTCTGTATAAAGTCCAAACACGGTAACGTCATCGCCGCGCGCCATACGCTGTATGTGCGAGTGAAAGCTTGCAAGGGTCAGCCGACGATTGCAGCTCAATCCAATCTCGCGCGCGTGAGGGAGAAAGGCAGGGTGAAATCGTGCTTCTGTCGTGCATGAGGCATGGCAAGGGAGGTGAGAAAGTGGGGGCATTCGGCGGCGGCTGCGCGGGCGCCTATCTTGAAAGCGATCTGCGACGTGGAGAAAGTGCGTGTCCACATGGGCCTCGTCTTCAAAGCAATCTGCGATGTGCTTTTGATGTTTAGTTCACGTTGACGGTACGACGGCACTCTGGTGCTGTGAAATTGAGTTTCCGCCATCATCGAGAGAGATGTGTTCATATTTACCTGTGCATGCTTTACACTGTGCTTGTTAACTTAGTAAGCGAATGTTACAACATTATACAACCGATAAAACTACTATCCTTAGTTTGTATAGTTGTCTACTAATTTGCAATCGCAATGGATGCTTCGTCTATCGGGTGAAACTGTGAGATTCTTTTTTTTTTTTTCATTCCGCCAGTGTGCTTGCGGTCGTGGTGTTGTCATAGTGCTCTGTTCGAAGATGCCGTCGTCGCGGCAAGTGAAGATAACCGATTTTTTGCTGCCTACCCACAAATAAAGCCTGTCTGAGAGTGTGTGTTTGAGAGCATCGTGACATAGTTCTTTTCCGGCCGGTAAGTAGGTGCTAAACTGACATTAGCGGTTAATCCATACATCGTTTAGTGCGTACCTAAACATCGTTCCCTGGCCGACTACGTATTAACGAGGTTTGACTGTACTTGCAAGAAAGACGAATAGCAAGCCCAACTCATGCAGCGCTGGTTTATTTTTCACGCAGCCAGCAAGACGATTTCAGCTCGTCTGTTGCTCTGTGCTTGTTGCAAATATCAGATAGGGCAAGGAGCCTTTTGAAGTAGTGAACATTGACTTTGTTTTGTTGTTGTGTTGCCAGCCGCCTATTTCAAAATAGCATGCTAAGTGGGAAGAGTGAATGCTTCGAGTCTAGTTGGAAAGAAAAAAAAAAAAGCATCGATTCAGAGAGCTCAGCTTTTTGGAGTGATCAATTTCACAATACAGTGCGTTGTGTTGAAACATTTAACGAAGAAAAGTGAAAACATACAGTGAAGCCTAGCTGTATGCAGTGAAGCCCACTTTCATTAGTTTTTTTTTTTTTTTTTCTAATAAACACTGCTTTTCTGACAAACTTTTTGCTTGGTCTTGTTTTATATGATTAACAGAATCATTCGTACGAAAAAAAATTCTGCCTTTTTTGCTTCTTCACTTGTTAACTGTAAAGGGTTAATGGAGCTTTTCGTGAAGGAGAGTTTGGCGATCTCCCGTGACGGCTGAAGGAAGTACTCTCATTCCCACGGTGCTTGAGACAAACTCAAGAATTCAGTTTTGTTTGCATTAAATGCACTTCTGTTTCTAATTACAACAATTTTCGTTGCATAATCGTATAACAGTTCAAGTATTGTTTGATCACATTTAAGCTTGCTGCTGCCTATAGCCTATCCTCTCGACTCAGAGCGCCCCTCGATTGTACACACTGGTGCCATCTTATTCACTGGAAGGGGTTGTGTCATGGCTGTGCCCTGTCATCCTTTGCAACTGTGCACAAAATGGCCAGTCTGCAAGGTTTGCAGCAAGGAAGGCTCGCAAAACTGCTGGCACAAAATGCTATGGTCAGGGCACACGATTACAGCAACAACCGCATAAGTCAGCAGCCATGTTGGGTAAGCAGAAGGTTGCCAGCGTCGCTGTTAGCATCGCTATGTTTATCGCGTGCACTCTACTTCTTATAGATGGTGAACCGGGTGAGCTTCAGTTGTCAGACAGTGCTCGTCCCGTCTTTCTCCTTCTGTGCTATCGTTTACTGTGCGCTGCTATCAGGGATAGTGAATTGCACGCATGAAAGTTTGAAAGTAGATTAAAAAAAATTTTTTTTTCTGGAAACAATAGTACGTAAAATGGTGTTATGCACAATCAGAGATCAAATATTTTTCCATGAACCGAAAAGTGCCTAGTGTGTCCCTGGTGGCTTTTGTTAAAAGCTTGTTGGTGGCCGTGTAGCAGGACCACAAATCCTTCGAGGTCAAATTCGTTTAGGATGTCTCGCACTCCGTTATCTTAAAGAGAGTGCACATGTATTACTCTATGCCTTCAAATCCTCTCGTGCCATTGATGGCATTTTCATTACAAGGCAACAAGTCGATTACTATAATAGGCCAGCAATAGACAAATTTCGCCATGTTCAGAGAGGATGCGCAGTTGCCCTGTCGGCACCAGGATGGTAGCGATCCCCGACACTTGCTTGTTGTGCTTGGGTTCAAGGCAACATAAGATGAATGCAGAGGACAATGCTCCTATGAATTATTCCAGCGAAACTTAAGTGAAGTTGAGGCATGGGTCTGCTCGACCCCACTTCCACTGTAAAATCTCTCTATTCTCACCTCCCTGCATTTCGATCTCAAGGTGCAAGTGGGTTAGCCATGGTACAAACACAACACACTTCTAAACACAGTTGTCCTTCAGCCCACTTAAGACTACTACAACCGGCATGCTCTGTGGCACAGGTCGTGTAGTGACCTACATCACGAAATGAGCGGCCCAACTGCACTCCTTCGTCTTAAGTCACAAGTCGCGTCATGTTTGGAATTAAATGCTCACTTGGCCAGCTTCTCGTACTCGTCGATCTCGCTGCGAAGGCGCTCAGCCTCGGTGCGCTCTGCAGCAATCTTGCGGCGCAGCTCGTCACCCAGAGAGAGCAGCTCCTCCTGATGCACCAGCAGCTCCAGCTCCTCGCGCCGAAGCTGCTGCATTTCGGGGTCCGTCTCTTCCTCGGGAAGCTTGGGGCGCAGAGCTGCCAGCAGCTCGGCCGAGGCTTCCAATGTGGCCTCTTAACGGGGCCAAACAACAAATTTTGCAGCGTACATTTCATCTTATACTCTTTCTCACTCACTATTACTCTCAGTGCTGCTTCCTTCAATGGTGACAGTTAATTTACACAATTGAGCTTCATTACATTGAAGCCTGGTGTAGCCGACCTTGAAACGCAATATGTGAGACAATAAATATCGTTTAGACTACTATAATGAAATCAAAGACACATATAACATGCTATTGGGTATAGCAAAGAAATTAAAGGGTTGGAATTAAGTTTGAAGGAGCTTGCTGTGATGCGCTGCTACTGAGAGAAGCATGCACAACCGTTACAATTACACAAGGATCCTCGTAGCATTACTTCATGTGTTGCAAACTTCACTCGCTTCAGTAAATCACACCTTTTGTTTTCAATGTGGATTAGCCCATGGTACGCACCTGACAATGGCCATAACCTCGTTTAGTATTTTTACAATGCCTGCCCAATTTGTAGTGCAATGCCACCTTCTCAGACCAGTTGCTAGAGCACAGATAGCATTCAACATGTTTTGCTTCAACTCCTGAACTTTCACATGCAACTCTACTAGGCATGTGCGAATATTATCAGTATAGACCACTTATAACGTAACCGCTTATAGTGCAGGACCGGATATAGTGCGGCCTTTTTAGACTCCCGTTAATTTTCCCATAGCACTCCATGTACATACACGTATCGCTTATAGTGCAGTTGCGGGAAACGAAATACCGGTTACTGTGCAGCTGCCTGGGAGTACGGAAGTCAGCGGAGACGGTGAACGCTCCCCTCAAACGGGCGCCCCAAGGAGTGCTCGAGGAAGAAAGAGAGACGAAGTGGAGAAGGGCACATGGTGCGAACGAACAGCTAGTGAGGCTGAAACCAGAATCTTGAGTGCGAGTCGTGAAATATCACGGTGAGCATAGCGAGCGAGGGCCACGAAACTGCCAATGCCGGCCAACGCTCGCTTCATGATATCGGCAAATAATGAAACTTCAGGGAGTGGGCGGCACCGGCACGGCATGGCGAGGGTGCACGCGGAGACCGTGGAATGTGAGGGAGGAGGGCAGCAGGGAAGCGGATTTCGCCTCGGCAACTCCGTCGCTTCGGTGGCTCCCCTCGCCCTCCCTCGTAGCTCCCTCACTTTCGACTGTCACCGTGCGCGCCCGCCGCCGTGCAGCGCTCTAGCCCGCCCGGCGCCAGCTCCCCGAAGTTTCGTTTTCTGCCGTTATCGGGAAGCGGGCGTTTGCCGGCGTGGGTAGTTTCGTTGGCCGGCCTGGGACAGCGCCGCTGCTTCCCTCTGCGCCGTAGCCGCAGCGTTCGAGGTCAACACGTGACTAGAAAGTAGAGGAAGCATAATGGAGAAAGAAGGGTTCACTGCCATTTTCTACACGTGGCTACGGTAGCGTGGCTGAGACGTCAGCACGTACACGCATGTTCCGACGCATTGCAGAATCGGCGACCTTGCCATTTGAGAGAGGGTGAAATCTCCGCCGCATTTTTTTTCGTTCTTTTTTTTTTTGTTGTTCACGCGCGACATTGAGGGGTCTTTCCTAAGCTTTTACTCTATGGTGGTGCACGTTGAAAACACGTACAAACAACAATTTTGGTTTGCATGGTTTCGGTTGGCTCATAGCCAAGGCAAGTCACAGATGAAGGATTCATTAGCAGTTGCCAACTGATATTTATGACCCACTACATCATTCAAATGTTGCCATGGCACTGCCACCTACTTTACTGAAGCAAGTTACAGTGGTGATCGAAGTTTCGAATGCCATACATTGTTTCAGTCTGTTTTTCGGACATGATCCACGCAAACAATGCCGGAAAAATGATGGCTGTGAAGAAAGTAAGTGTCATTCAGGTTGTTTGCTGTACTCTCATTGACAAGCTAGTTTCTCAACTTTCCAAAAACCATACAGCCACTGCGAACAGATCAGTGCTGACACAGCCCCAAGGTGCGTTGGTCTACACCCAATGAAACAGTGCTAATTAGGCCGAACAGCCAAGGCAGTGTTGCCTGATAAAGCTTTGCCACTGCCTGTTGTGGCAAATTTTCGCCATAAGTTTGCCACTATATGATATGTTCGTGCGAGTGATAAGGCCTGCAATCACATGCAAGGGTTAGACCGAGGGCTGCAGAAGTAAAGTAACATTCAGGTCTGTGGGAGAAGAGCTGACAACTACAGTGAGTGTACCTACCAAATTCGTCTGTCCGCTTGCTGGACGGAACAGGTTAAGCGTGCATGTAGGCAGAGTGCATCTAGCTGAATTTGCGCAACACCGCCTAAACTGCTGGCATCATGCAGTCTCAAGGTCGCACACGACATCTGCACTTTGCAGCATCACGATGACATGCAACACACATTGAGCTGTGCGAGGGGCAAATGTGAAACTCCTTCACGGTCTCAATGACAACTTTGACGAAAGCCTGCAAACGAATATTCTGTACTGCTGGCACCGTAAAAAATACTGAACCACTAGCGTTCTTGCATGAAATTATTTGAATATCAGCACTTTGAAAATATCCATCTTCTTGTCAAGATGGAACTGTTTCCCCCTTCGCAAGTAAAGGTCCTTTTTGATATAAATATTTACATGCATTTGTCAACTTCTGGCTGTTGTGTAAAGAGCTTAAGCAAATTGCATAACTATTCAGACTGTTTGCTTCTAAATTATTTGATCCTAATACTATTCACTTTGAATTCGCTTCGAACCAAAAGATTGATATTCGTACAGGCATAAATTGTACCAGCAGTCATAACAGCACTAAAAGAAGGTTCCCATTGCCGTGATTGCATCCTACAATTTGTGGCTGATGTCTGGGGAAGTGGTGCACTCTAAGTGACACCTGGTTTTATGGCAACTGTGCAGGCATTGTAATTATACTGGAGGCCGTACGATGGTTCTCACATCCCAGAACAGCACGCAAGCAGCAAAGATTACCTTCAGTCGCGGGCTTCTCAAATCCCTCTTCCTTGAGATCACCAGTAGCATGCATCTCTCCACTGCCGACGACATCCTCCTAGACATAACACACACTGCCATTAGTGCAACATCAAAGCATACTAGCAAGCACAACCTATTGCAACTAAGTAAAGACTTGTCACCTGTTCTCGGCAAGCTGCCTTACTTATGATAGGCTGTATGTGCATGCGAAGAGTTAGGAAATAAAAATTGGACTAGAGACTTCCTGAAAAAGCATTTGAAGGGACCTAACGTCAATGGTTCCTGTTTTCCCCCAGGCAGGCCTCTTAAATGAGTAGCCATGCTGCTAAATTTGTGTGGTACCATAACGTTACATACAATTATTTTGACCGTTATATAGCTCCGGCTTTGTTTGGCCAAGCAAGCGGAAGTGCATCATGGCATAGGAGGCTGCCTTCAAGGCTGTCAGACCTCACTTTAACATATGTCACAGGAACTAAAGCGGCATTCACGCAGAGATGAAATCCCTTGCTTCACATTGGGGAATGAGCATCGCCAGGGGATGGGATACGTTTTGCTGCGCTGGAACAAAACATCCTCCTTTGGTGAAGGAGACAACAGGGATATCGCGGACTAGTCGAGCAACCTATCCCACCGCACTCACCAGCAGTATAGGGGCGGTATCTAAATTGCTTCTGCCTTCACAGGTGCTTGGCAGTCGATCGCTTTGCAGTGATTGTTATTTAGTGGCATGAGCACCTGCTGGCATGTCGAAGCTCAGCGATGAAACAACTTTGTTTTTCATTTCACTCACCACAGCATACGTGCGCCTGTGCATACGCTCAGTGTCAGGAGTATAGGCTGCTAAACTCATCTGCCGACGTTGACATTTCTCAATTGCCGCACCACACCCACACATATAAGCAGGGGAGCGGCGCAAAGCAGCATATATCATGGCTCATGACGTCATGCTTCCCTCCGTGTCAGGGGCTCCTTCATGTGGATACCACTTAAAGAACAAAAGAGTGAAGCCTCAGTGTGGTCCCATAGTTGAACAGAGAACTTGTCTTTGTCGAGACCTTCGTCTAGGTTAAGGCCCGTGAAAACAAAGTGTCGCAAAGCATGACTTAAGTGCTTCACTTCAATAAACAAAAACAAATACCGTATTTACTTGCATAATGAACGCACTCGTGTAATGAAAGCCCCCCTCCCCCTCTCTCACTTATCCGATCAAGAAGTGCGTTTTTTTCTTTTCCTCGCATAATGATCGCACCCTAAACTTGCTGCCGTGAACTAGGAAAGACATGGTACGATTCGGCATCTGATGTGGCGTTCGGTGGGTACAATTGTGTCAGACGCCGAAACGTACCGTGTGTCTCCTACTTTTATTGTGATAACAATTATATGGACACTCCATGTGCATTTTTGCCATCGGCGCCGACGGTCATGGATCAATCTTCCGCGTTCAAGGGAGGAAAGCGGGGGAGGGAAGGGAGGGGGGTGGCGCAGCAACGGCACATTGCGCGGCCTTATCTTGAAAGCGATCTGCATTGGCGGCCGAGTCAAGGTGCGATGCTGGCTTATACCATTGTGAGTGCTCTGTTCTCGCTGCTCAGTTTGCATTGAGACGATACACAGCACGAAGGTCACTTCACTCGTTGTTACTGACGCTCTTCCTCATGCCAGCGTTTGACAGCGAGTGTCCGCGGTCATCGTGTGTGATTGTTCATGTTTGCCTGTGCATGCTGACACCATGCTTGTTATTTGACATAGTTAGCGAATGTTTACAAGTTTATACGGCCGATAAAACTACTATCTTTACTTCGTATAGCTAAAAAAAGTGCATTCACTATGCGAGTAAATACGGTAGTTAACCTAATGGTTGCTGTGCCAAGATGCCCGATTACTGTAACTAAAGATGGCAGTTTAGATAGACTGGTGTCGCTGCTTCACAACCTTGAAACATGCAAAGTGAAGCAAAGAAAGTTCACAAGAGCAAAGCAACGCTACCGCTTACAAAATGCAAAGTTCAGTGCTTTCAAACATCAAGAATGCAACATCACAGATAAAGCGTAAAAAGAAAAGGCACAGCCACCAAATTGCAGTAAGTGCTACACAGTAAGCGTCACACTTTTCCTAAACATGGACAGCACGCAAGCAAAGTAAGAGTGCATAGCCAACAAGAAAAAGCCCTCAAGCAAGCCTTTTAGCCAGGCAGTGTTCATTCACAGAGATGCAACAAACTGAGCGCATGCAACAACTGCAGTATGGAACGCCATCTTCAGATCTAGTGTCAGAGAAAACAGGAGGGCCAAGCCACAGCAGAGGCACAATCCCGAAGTGACAGAAGATCCGCCGACAATATGCACCCGAAGAATGGCTGTGACAAGGACGCCAACACTGCTGGCACTGGCTGCAACAAAGGTAATGAAAAAAGTGTGCAACTGAGAAAACGTCTACAGGCAAGCGGTCTTCATTTGTGGAGGTTGCAACAAAGCAAACTACATGCAAGCCCAGCTGTGCAGAGCGCAGTCTTCAAGCGAAGGGGCCGGAGAGCACAGACAGGCCAGACCACAGTGGGTGCATCAAGTTGCGGAAAGCGCCCACCTGATGAACCACGACTGCTTCTTGCAAAGGAGCTGTCATCACCATTGGTGCCACCTTTGGGATGGGCTGATGTGAAATCGTTGGCACAACTCTCTCCATTTCGGAAGCAGCCGGTACTTCGGCTTGGACTTGGCTACTGGGGGCAGACTTGGCCGTTGTGGCTTTTAGCTGTTCACTTGAAGGATCCTTGGCAGGGGCTGGTTCGGCAGGAGGAGGAGGAGCGACAACCGGTGTCACCACGGCTTCGGGTGGCGGCTGCGGTGGAGTTGGTTCTGCGGCCGCTGGTAGTCGAAGTCGCGTGTCGATTTTCTCAATGGAGTCTGTTCGCGTGGCTTCCACGGGAACTTTCTTCACTTGTCGCAAGACGCGCAACTGTGCAGTGTATTAAGTGGGTGGGTAACAGTCAATGTGCAGGGTTCTTTCACAGTATGTCAAAATTTAAGGGCCAGGGTAGACCAGGCTTTGGGCAAGAAAGCTAGCCAAAGGAAATTTACATATTTGTGCATGCCTGTTTAGGCTTTTTGTAAGTCTTTCTGCCTTGTATAATAATATAATAAACACAATAAACATGTCTTTTAAAATAAATTTAGGCATTGATGTTGAATTTGGCTTAATCAATATGCTACATTTCTAATTATCTACCTAAAGAAGGAGAACAAAATTGTCCCATGCAGTGGCGTAGCCAGGAATCTTTAAATGGGTGGGGTGCACCCCCCCCCCTTCCCCCTGGCTACGTCCCTGGTCTCGTACAATAAAATTGCACACACTTGTATCGTAAGTCTTAACCGAAGTCCTTGGGTGGTCACATTAATTTAGTAAAATTCTGACATTGATATAAAAGTAGCAGAAATAAGTTTATTTGGGAAAAACCTGTACATCTTATTCTACTGTACTCATGAATTAAGTTAGATGAAGTACGGTGTGAAAAGAAATTCAGGAAACGACTTATAGTCACTTGCAGAACTGAACTCCTCAGTGCAGTCCTCCACCTTGTGCAAGTAGCAGATATCAAGCACTCCAACAATATAGAAAAGTGCACCTAATATTTTAACAAACTGCTTTTTCAGTGCTTGAAAAAAAAAAAATGCAAGAGACATAACTTGTAAGTTATGCCTGGTGCCCAGTTTATTAAGATTATAAAAAAAATGTTCATTGCCGTTCAGTAATCTCATAATTCAGTACCTTCTTGGCTTCAACAGAGATTCTTCAGTAATGAGCATCATCACATCTATGATTACACTTTGCTAAAGCATTATTTACTCTTTCAAACTCATAATTGCATGTGCCACTGAGGTTCTTGAAAAAAATAAAATACATGCTGGTAGTATTTTCCTTTCATCATTATCATCAGCATGAATTAATTTTACTACAGGGATAAAGGATCTCCAGTTACTTCTGTCCTGCATAACCAAACCCATCCTAAGCCCCATGAAACTTGTTCATCTCAACAATGCATCTAATCTTCTGATTTCATTTCTCCTCCCTTGGCACGCAAGCTGTGCCCCTGACCTCCTCAGACTCGAAGCCCGCTCAGGGGCATACATACTTTTCAAGCCAGTTCTTATTACCGACTGGTATGTTATGAACATGAAAACACAATTTTTCATTTAAGCATCTTGGTTAGGATGTGAAAACACTATTTTTCATTTAAATATCCTGTTAGGTGCCAGAGGCAGCATCTCCATGTAAATGGAGAAAGTAGCTGTCTCCTTATTATTTTTGTCATAAAAACAGTTTTTATCAGCTAAAAGACACAGATGAAGATCTAACATTGCATGGTGCATTGGCTTGGCGATGCTGCATCCTATATTTTTGCATCAACTCACAGTAATCGAGAGGTATTTGATGGTTGCCTTTTGTCGTCTGTGACAACAACACAACGGCCTAGACCGAATTGATGAGAATTTTCACAAAAACTTACAGCGGTAATACACCTAAACCACTTTCACACAGTTCTGCATGCTACAGACTTTAAATAGGGGTTGGATATTTTATGTAATTGTAGCTGAGCTAATCCTGGAAAGGAATAAAAGCAATGTACCCAATTGGGTAAATTATCTGTACTGCACATTGCACGACTTTCCTAACTCCACTTCTACCACTTAATGTCAACTAGATTATTATTACCCATGCTTTATCACTAATCTGTACTGCTGTCTTTCTACCTTTAGCTTCCCTTCAAGATTCTTTGTAATCTTCAAGTACCGGTCCCATGGATTAGCTCTGGTAGGGTTCAGAGATTAGATACCTTTCTTTTCAAGGCTATTGACAAGCTGCTATTAAAAAAAGACATCATAAAATGTCCTGGAACAACTCACTAGTGGAGGGCTCCACATTAATTTTGGCCACTTGGCATTCCACACGCACCTAAATCAAAGTACACAAAAGCTTTTGCATTCTGCCTCCATCTGAAAGTGGCTGCCGAGGATGGACACCAAACCCTTGCCTTTGTGCCCAGCAGTAAAATGTCATGGCCACTGACGACTTGGGAGTGCTGCAAAACATGCTACAACCCATTTTTATTCTCCGCAATTCCTTCTCATTTTCTTCGGCGTCCCCACTAACATATTTCATCAAGATAAGTGACTTAAAGCTGGATTCACACGACAGGACGAATTGCCTAATCAGTCCACAGACGAGCGTGTTATAGATGAGTTGCAACAATTCATGCCGCAAGCAGGCCATCAGCAGCTTCCTTTTGTACGACATGATTCAGCAGCACTGAGTTACGTCTTGCTCGTCTGCCAACTATGCCAACCTTCTGTCCCATGGCGTGAATCCAGCTCAGTCAGAATCAAGTCACTGCCACAACTCACCTTACGCTTGAGCTGCGTCACGACGCGCTGCACCTCCCAAAGCTGCTCTTCCTTCTGTGGATCCCGGAGGCCCGCGTTGAGCTCGGCATGGATTTCGCTCAGCACTTGCTCCTGCTGGCTCAGCTCCTCCTCTATGGCTGCTGGTGTCTCAGGCAGGTCCAAAGACTGACGCGACGAGTCAGGTCGGATCTTCTTCACATATCTGTGCCAGCCGAAGAAAGAAAACAAACCCATCTGCCCAAGTCTTATCTACCGTGCCTCCAGATAAGATACATGGAACAATGCCATCGCTGCGCTCATGCAGCAGTGAGACAATAGTGTTTTATCTCGTCAGGCTCTCGACACCTTGCTTGCAAACGGAGCAGAAGAGAGATAGACAGTGCATTCCCCATTGCAATGATGACGGACGAGGGGCAGTCCAAGATCGAACAATGTTAAACTTTACGTGCGTGGCTGCAAATTGCAACAAAGGACAAGCAAACAGTTCTTTTCTTTTTTTTTTTTCTTGCCCAAAACAGAATGCGTATTCTGCTTGCATGGATCACCAACAAACCAAGAGAGCTACATTAAATTGAATAATGCATACAGGTACCAATATACAATAAGCTTCTTTTACACTGTTTCACATGTGGTAGTATCAAATAAAAAACTTGCACCAGCAATGCCAAACAATTGCAGCATCCTTGAGCGCATTTAAAATGTGACATCCAGGAAACAAAAGTCGCGCTCTAGTGGCAGCTCCAGCATGCTTGACAGATGACACAGGTGCACGGCTGAGCTTCCATGGAGTCAGAAGTCATGTTCCAAAACTAAGTATAGAATCAGCCACAAGGTTTCTGGAGCCTTGGAGCAGCTCAATAGATTATTACTGCAAATTGAAAGAAGTGCCAGTGACAAAGCTCCAGTGTACCTGATGACAAACATGTGCATTCAAATGTGCACAGGTCAGCAAATATGTTCGCCGACTGACTGATGGAGTTTGATGTCCAAAAAGCAACACCTGGGCTATAAGCGCTGCGGCAGTGTAGTGCTCCCGATTAATTTTGAACATTTGCAGTTCCTTAACATATGCCTAAACTAAGTACACAAGCATTCAATGCGACCACCATGATCACAAATCTAAACTATAACTTAACGCTCCGTAGAAGAGCGTCAAAACCACCGAGGCACTACATTAGGTATGTTCTGCAGCTATCCATGGAGCAGGGCACAAGCTTTCCAGAACCTGTATGCAGTTCATGGAGCCACCATTACTTTTATGCTGTACTTTTAGCACATATTCGGCAAGGGTGAAGATGGCTTCACAATAAATGGATAAAGTACTGTCCTTGCAGACAACAAGCAACATTGAGAATGCTATTTCAATGGCAATTCAATGGTAATAAGCAGGTGCAGGTTCTTTCCTCGATGCATGGTGCTTCAGCTTACTTGATGATTTTCACATCCTTGAAGAAAATCGGTGCATGTGAGAACAAAGCATGGAGAACCCTGTGGCTGATCTGCATGCTCGGGCTCAGCACAACGGAGACATTCTGCAGGTTCATCTTGTTGTGCTTCTCCTGTAAAGTAATAATACAGGAATACCGGTATTAAAACAAGTGCTTTCCACTGCACATCTTACTTGTGATAGCAAGTTATACGTAGTGTTTGCACTTGCTCGTGTAATCTTGTCAGTAGACTTTTATCTGTCTTATATCTAAACATGCGACAACAAAGAGGTGGGAAAAAATGCAAAAGTGTGCAGAAACCTTTAAGGAAACAGCCGTCATTTGCCAAGTGCATGCTGAACGGTGCAAGGATATTGCACCGCGGAAAACGTATAGACTTTACCAAGGTGTGTATTATCTGTGCCTTGCTATATAGAAAGTTCACCAAATGCACATGAAGCAGTGTTTGATGAGCAGGAGCACATAAATCAGCAGCACCATGTACCAAAGAGACTTGAACTTGCTACGGAAAGTCCTTTCAGTTGCAAATTTATACAAAGTGCCTTTAGTTTTATTTGCCGACTTCTTTCTACTACCAAGGCACATAGGCATTAAAGTGAAAAATCATCGTAATATGTTTTAATAGCCTTCTTGTTTCTTATGTTAGCGAATGTAACAATTTCTCAAACAACCATGATATGGGCAGAAGGTTAGTTTGGCGGCTGCTAGTTCAGATGATAAAAAAATAAAAATATGCATTTGTACAACATGTGACAATTCCAGCTTTGACACTACGACGACTGCATGAATAAACATTGCAGCAGAAGGAAAATAAAAAGAAGACTTGCCATGCGGATAAGATTGGTCATGTGCACAAACACCCATGACAGCAGGAGCCGGTTAGGTGTGGGCAGCTGCTCAATCAACTTCTGGAATGGTTTCCACTCGTCTCGTCTCATCTTTGATGGCTGCAATGTTTGAAGCAGTTTCCAGCTTACACACTAAGAATAGCGTACACAGGTATGTCACAAATATTTATCAAACGCAGGAACCATAAGAAAGCTACCATATCTGTACAGATAACACGACTACAACTATAATTCAATAGAGGACACTTGACATCTGTGAGATATTCACACTGCAATGATGTACAACATCAGTTTTATGTTTACTGTAACACAAACAAGCAGTACACGGAGATAACAGTATGGGCATTTGATGTGCACATGTAGTTAAATAAACTACAAGTGCCCAAAAGTTGGGAAGGAAGGGGGAAGGGGTCTGTTACTTTTGCACACAGGTGTTCTTGTGCTGTTCTTTTTCTTCATATCTCACGCACAATTGCAGATAAAGCAGTCTGTTCAGGACTAAGTGTCGTAATTATGATTTATGTGCCAAAAGATGCAGCGGGACAATGTATGAACCCCACTAACAAAGTTTTTTTAAGCAAGAGATGCTCTCCAGAGAATATGAATGTGTTCATTCTTCTCTCTTTTATGCATGTGTGTCATTAAGGGATACACATTAACACAACGAGGAAACAGACTTATTAAGAATGAAGTAGGAAGGATGCAGGGCAGACACAATGTGTGTCATGGACTACAGTGATGCTGTTGCTTCTCTCAATACATACTATACTGTTACGTATACGAGTGCTTTTCATAATAAACCCTTTTAGTTGAGAGTTTCACGATCCATCAGTTTCTCCATCTTTGCCTTTCTATTTTGAAACACTGGTCATAATTATGAACCTGTCTTTTAAGCTGACACAGCAGCATCTATTACCACCCTTGGTTGCTTTGTTAGCATTTTAGACTCAATAACAAACATCTACCAGCTTGCCCTCATTACAAGTCTGCAGTTACCTAAGGATACCACTAATGCCTGCAAGAACAAAAAATTAAAGGTATTGCAGCTTACCAGCAGCTTCCTCAAACTTTGGGCCCAGCTCACTGGTTAGCACTGGGTCTGGCAGCTCACGGAGGAACTGCTTCAGCAGGCTGGCCACCACTTGAGGCCCATGCTCACTCAGGCAGACCTGCTCGTGCCGGTTGTAGGCCGCCCGAAGCTGTTGCACAGTCGACTTCACACCAGACATCCTGTAGATGCCCTCACAGGTCATACCTGCAGAGCAAGAGAAAAGATAAGAGCAGAAATGCCATAATGATGCTTCAAACGTGCAAGGTAATATCCATTACTGCGATGCATGCCTGTGCAGGCCCATCAGCATTAGCTCAGGCAAGCATTGCACTATGGATCACCAACTGCGCTTCGCAAAATTTCCAACAGGAGCATGATGCGCAGCATCAAGGGGCGAGACGGGCACGTGCAGGGGCTCCAGCATTTGTGCTGTGGGTCCACATGGATGCACCTCTATGTAGTCTATTTTTATGTCAAAGATACATACTGTGAATGTATGTACTCCTAAGCCATTAAAGCCATTAAATGGGAGAAGCGCAAGACCCAACTGCAACCTCTGACTTCAACCTCTGCCATAGATGACCCAGTCAATGGTATATGACACAACTGCTAATCAGCATCTATGTGTGCCAACATTTCAGGTACATGAAAGTGTAAAGAAAGAAACACTGCCAGTTTATATGGCTTCTAAATGGTTACTTATAATTAGAAAGTGTGGTTCTTAATCACTGACCATGTTCTTCAATGTAGTCAAGGCACTCCCGCACAATAGCAGGCAACTCAATGCCGTCATCAGACGGGTTCTTTTCAAGCGCAGTCAGTAAGGGAACGCCAAAAATAGGATCCTCTGAAACAGAAACACAGAGAGAGAGAGAAATAACATTTATTAGCACCCGTCAAAAGGGTGACGGGGATCCGAGGCGCAGCTCGGTCCCAGTCACAGAAAATAATTTAATAATGTGGCAATAGACGAATATGAAAATAATACTCGAAGCCAAAGAATACCAAAATTTGGTAAAATGTAATAAAGGTTATTAGATTATTGAGCATGATTGTGTATTACATATTTGAAACCACAATTATCTGCACCACAGAAAATAGACATGTTTATGAAGTTTATTCATGAAATTACATAAGGCAGCCGAAATTTCTGTTGCAGCGATATGTTGGGCCAGCGATATGCTGGGTCAGTGGCCATGGGTAAGTCCAAATAATTGGCAAGTTCGAAGAATCAGGCTCTGAAAAATTGCTCAGCAACTGTATTTCTATTGTTTTGAAATCAGTTTTGCTAAGCTTGGCACACAAAAAATAAATTATTGCTATCAATATGACAATCGTAAAAAAGCTGGGAAAATCTGACCATTTAACAATAAGTTCATCCAATAAATGTATGCAGTTCTGCCACTGGTAGCATAAATTGAATAGAACACAGCACACAAATTAAATAGTAATAAACCATAGACTCAAATTTTTAGGTTTTGGAGTTTCAAAACTATTTCTTCTGCCAACACTTAACACTGATAAATGCAAAGAAATTAACAGAACGGTACCCTGAAAGTAACAAATAGGCACATTGACAAGCTCCAGCTAAAGAGGCCCTGAAGATTCAATACTAAATCAGTTCAGACTGGTAAAGAACTCTTTCAAACTATATTATCATTAATTTGGCAGAAAAGTGTTGATTATTATAGGAGAAAACACTTCCTTTGCTTGAATTTGGCGCTGAAGCCTCAGCACCAATATGTCAGTTTGACGTCGCGAATTTCAAAGTATTTCCTTGTATTTGGGCTGCACTGGCCCAAGAAAAACCTCTCGAACGTTGCTAGGCTTAGTCTTTCGCTCTTTTATAATGCAATGTAGTCCTTCTCAACCAATCAACCATTAACAAGACTCGTGTAGAGACTGTAAAAAGTCACAGGCCTGCGTGGCACAAGAAGCACAGTCACAGCATAAGCTGGTTGAGCGGCGCAAGAGTAGCTCCAATTTCGGCACCACGCACAACAGGGTCTTCGCGGCAAAGTGTCTTCGCCTCGATTTTGACGAGAACGATCGGAACTGTTCGCCCGGTGTCGACGGCGAGCTGCGGCTTGTAATGCTCTCTGCACAGCAGTCTGCTGATCCCGATGATGCCTGGTTGTAGCCGCGCACGTAGCTCTACGATTAGCGTCTTCAGCAGCGGTTTGTACCTTGCGAGGAGACGTCTAACGTGTAGCGAAGAGGTACCCAGAATACGTGGCACACATCTAACATCGGGATAGCGTTGATTGCGCGCCTCGTCTGAATCTCATCTCGTTGGCTGCGCCTGCGCGCGCGGCGGTTGCAGGCACTTTAACTAGATGGCGCCACCATACTGGCGGAGGCTCGGGTCGTCTGCGCCTGCGCGGATGCCTACAGGGCGTTTAAAGGGAATATTTATGCAGCCTGATAGCAAGCGCTTGCGTGGTTCAGTGGTAAAGTATCCTACTCCCACGCAGCGGGCCTGGGTTCGATCCCGGCGGAGAGCGGGTACTTTTTTTCGCATTTCCGGCAATAGCGGTTACAGCCAAACGCCGGGGGCGGCATCATCGTGAACCGAAACGGCTATTGGAATGAGCCCATAACAGCTTATGCTGTAAGAATCCACGACGTCACAGCGAGCTGGTGACGTCAAGCTTCCACTCCTGATAAAAGCCTATTTCCCAACCGTGATTTACTAATACTACAGCTGGAATTACTATTATTATTTAGTGTCCCTTTAAAAGGCCCCTAAGCTGATGCGAGTCAAACATTCGATGGCTGCTCCACCTCCAATCTCCAACCTAAATACATAACTTGTGATAGATATATATATGGTATACAAAAACGTGGAGTCATGCCACTAGGATATATTTCCGAGCATACTTGGCTTGGCCACCAAGCACCTGACCTATAAAAGGAAGACCAGCATTTTGCAACTGCCATCGAGTGGCCTCCCCACGTGAGATTTTGCAGGCTAGCGGCGTATTTGGTGGCACTTATGGACAGCATTCAGGCCACAGTGCCAAGCATGCTATCTACACTTAGTGCCAGGAGCCCTGTCACCCGTAGGCACATGCTGTACGCATCCAGTACTAAAACCTCACTAAATTACTGTATCCCCGAAAGTTTGAGATTGAGAACAGTTTCAGAGGACATTTATAGCTTCCTGATATATGCGTGGACATGGTATCACAGAAGTCAAAAGCTCATCAAGTGCTTTGCAATTTGATAAGCTTTGCGCTTTCTCCAAAGCATACATACCAGCCTTTTCAGCCTTCTTTTTTTTCTTGACAAGCTTCACCTTGCACTCCTTCTTCTTTTTTGAATCCTTGTTGTCTTTCTCGGCATCTTTCTTGGCGTCCTTGGAGTCTTTCGACTTGATGCTTTCTTTGTTTTTTTGAGATTTCTCCTTTTTTTCCTTTCCGGGAAACTTGAATGGAGCCTTACTCTTTTTGCTTTTGCCTCTGAAGTTGCAATGGAAGGATATAAAACCACAAGAGTTATATATGCAATGAACTGAAGCAGCTGTCTCCCATGCTGTGCAATGTTTTGTAACCGTCAGACTATTGCAGTGAACGAGAACATCACTTGTGCCACACATTCATCCATTGTACCAGGGCAGGCACTAGATATAGCAACATGACACAACCTAACATACAGGTAATTGCCAAGCATGCAAAGCAACTCGGCATGTGCCTGGGTTCTTGCTTAAATAACCCATTCTTTGATTACCAAGGATAAACAGTTGGCAGTCTGCGCTCGTGGTGTATTGTGGGTTCCTTCTGCTTGTCCTGGTATTTTCTTGCAATTTTTAACCTTCCTTCAACTTGTCAAGCAACTGCAGAAGTCCTTGAGGTTCATGTTCATATATAGAGTTGACAATTGACAAGCATGCCCATGAATGTAAATTAATACAATTAAAGCAGCCGAGGCAGACTGTATAACACTAAGCAGGATAATGTTCAATGCTGCAAGGTGCAATTACAGCACAACTATGACATGAACCCGTGAAACCTATGCACGAACTCGTTTCCATTTATGGGTTATTGTTATATCTATGCTAATGATAGTAATACTTTAGTCACACATGTACTTTCAATGGCTGTTGAAACTGAAATTCGCAGGCTTCATTAAGGGGGGAATGGATAGCAAACCTAGGCGTTCAGCTACTGCTGCCTCTGTTATTTTTGATGCAAGCTCAATGAAATTCTCCAGGCTGTTTGAAATTGTTATTTACTAAATATATTTTAAACTTGGTGCACTGAGCCGTTCTTAAAATATTAATAAACTTTTTTTTGTTTCTTTATTTCCTGAAGAAACATTTTTGAAAAATTCTTCATAGGTACAAAGGTTGTGGTTGTTGGACATGCAATGGGTGTTCTTCTGAACCAAAAGAATAACTGTAGATTTGACCACTGTTCAGCGAAATAAATTTTTTTCTGAGGACTTAAATTTTATGGTTTTTTCTTAAACAAAAGCTTTAATAAAAAACAAACTTCCAGATGGCAACACATTTTACTTGGTTCAGTAAAATGTGTAAACAATTCACAAAAATTACCATTTGAAAACTGCAGTGGTTGCAGAGAAAATGTTCCTTTTCTGAGCAGAACGCGGGTAAAAATTCGGGTACAGTAACGGTGGGAACGCGGACGTAAACAAATGTCGCGCTAACTCCTGCGACTATCATGGCTCCTTTTGGCCCCGTACTGAACTACTCAAAGCATTAATTTAGCTAGATACATTATGTTTCTAAATGATTATATATGTAAATACATTTAGGCATCCTTTAACAACAAAGCAAATGCCACAGCACATAACACAAACTTGTGCGGTGAGTAGGCGGAGTCACGGGGGTAGGCGCGTTTGACCACAATTTTAAATACCTTCTGTTGTGCATCTGAGGTTGCCACTTGGTGTAAACATTTGCCAAAAGTAGTGGCAATATGTAGTGTTAAAATAAAAAAAATAACATTTTGAGCCAATATTGCCCTCCATCCCCCCCCCCCCCCCTTAAGATCCACAAGCTTGATTGTGTGAGCATGAGCAATGAAGCCAATGGAGCCCACAGATTTGTATGGCTGTTGAAAGTGTGCATCTCACAGGTGTAGCCTAATTTGAAAGAGATAGGGTGAGAACTACTGGCAAAATATAGTACTGATAAAAAAAATTGGTTGAAAAGACTAACATGAGAATTAAAACATAAGAGTTTTACTTGTTATACAAGAGATAGTCAAGATGATTTGCTTTTACTGTAATCTGCATGTAAGGTTTTTCTTTTTTTGTCATTAAATTTGAATGCTTAATCCTTTAGTGCTTATCCTAATAACTGGAATCTGTGCTAATATAATAACAGAAGATGGCACATATAGGTAGTTTTTGCAGCAGTCATGAAAGTTGATTTTCTGATATGCCTAACGGCCACCGTGGTAAGCTCAACTTTATGCACATGTAGCCATTTCCCTTAAATGTGCCTGAACCTTTAAAAAGAGCCATCAATCAGTTAAGGCAAAGCTAGGAGACAAGCAGGTAGCCTAACCAGGAAGCACTTATGATGAAAGGAATATAGCATTAAGGTTTTCTCAAAGGGGGGTGGCATATTATTTACAAGACCCTCTCCTTATCGCTGACATCTGAGGTCATGACTTCCTTGCCAGCAGTTAGCTGCTTGACGTTGAAATGCATTCTCAAAGTTTTAAGTGTGTAATAACAGAATGTAGAGAAAATTCCGCTTTGGGATCACTGCCTCATACAACTAAGAGTAATGGTCCTTGTTAGAACATACAGGCACACACATTTAAGATTCGACAGCATCTAGGTGAGGCTAAACATACCCTCTAAAAATTCTGTATTCTATAAGTATTTTAGTAACCCACTGATGCCTAAAGCAGACCCATCTAGTGTTACTCTGCAGATACTGCAGCATACAACAGAAACAAATTATGCTGCCTATCGGACTAAGATTGTCCTTGATCAGTTTCTTAATTACCTTGAACCTCAGAAAACACAATGCTGTTTTGGCATACCTGCCAACCTGTGAACTTCACAAATGGTAGATATCCCTTGGACACTAAATCCCGTAATGCAGAAGGCAGGCATTGCATGCTTTTTTTTTTTTTTAATGTTTGTCTTCAGCACCCACATGCATATATGCTTCATTAACAATTATTTACCTTTAGACGCAGCAGACAAGGAGCAGCAAACTTGGAACAGATATTAAGATTGTGGTGCAAGTACCATCACAATTTATTAATGCATGCATTTTTGCTATCTTGTACAGCGCCATCTTTTACCCAGCTTAAACACATATCCACAAACCGAATTTGCTTCTCATAAGACTTGATGCAACATTAATAAAATTCTACAATGAGCCCAAATTTGTAAACGTTACAAAAAATTCTGGAGAGTTAGTAGGTGTGCTTTAGTGCACCACAATGTGTGCGCTGCCGCTTAACTAGTAGTCGAAATGCTGCAGTTTAACACAGTAGTCAATCACCAGAGCTCGTTTATAGCAACAGCATGCAAGAGATACTGCTTGCACAATCTCCAAGCAGCATGCTTCCAGTCAAGTGTTACATGCACAACAGTGGCAAACTTCAAGAACTAGTCAATGGCAAGCAAACATATTAAAAAGCAAAACCCCATCAGACTAGGGCACAATTTACCGTGACTCATCCATTTCTCCTTCTGAGCTTTCTCCTTCAAATGCAACATATCCCTTGTCCTTCTTGTCCTTTTTATCCTTGAGCTTGCCAATCAGGAGTTCCTTCTTCGAGACCTTTTCATCATCGCTATCTGCAGAAATAATAATGGCAAATAAATAGTTTGACAGAAGTAAGCTGGTGATGCGGGCTTGTTGGTATGTCATATTGAAATACAAGTGTAGTGCAAGCATGACAAGAACACGAGAAGAGCACATGAACACGCAGACGGAGCACTTGGAACACACAGATAGCCCATAAACACACAAATAGCAGCGTGCATGCGTGTTCATGTGTTCTTCTCGTGTCCTTGCGACGCAACAATTAAGAGACCGGTGGTCTTAACGCTTCACAAATAATCTATGCACATATACGCATAAAACATCACTCTACCAGCAAACCATAACATTCAGCCGTTTGTCCTCCCGATGCACATATAGCTTGACAGCCTTCATATTATTGAAGCCATTTAGTTTAATATCGATAGCTTTTATTGCGGCGAAATTCGAGCACTCCCATTCATCCATGAAACCTGGCTTCTCTACGCATGCAAACCAAAACATTATTATCCATCGAGATACAATGCGCTTTTACTCACAGGTGACATCTCGCTCCTGTCCTTTCCCAACCGCCTCGGACGCGTAAAGCCCTGGGAAGTCTTTCTCGACGTCAGGACTTTCAAAATCCATTCCCACAGCCGGCTAGCAGAACCGGTGCGAGAATCGCAACCTCTGCAAATACGAAAACACGGCACGTGATACAAGGACGTCTCCTGCGATGACATTTTCGATATATATCTTGCTGGTGAACTCATTTGCAAAGCAGCGAATGATGTCACCCAATTAAAAACGAAAGCCGATAGCAGATAACGTATCTCGGTGAGGAGAAAGTGTCAATCACAGGAACGTTGGGAGCGATACGGCAGCTGATAAACGTCGCGCGGCATTATGAGTCAACAGTACCTGAACGCTGTGGGCTTTGCTCACTCACAGGATCGTTTGGCGTTACGACGCGCCGTCGAGTGCCTAGACAAATTTTAAATAGATAATAGAACCAAACTCGACGAACATCTTTAGTTTAGCTCGGGCGCGCCGATGTCTCTGCCATCGAACGCGAGACCGCACGGTCCGGGTTGCCAGCCCGAAAAGCGCGGATAACGCTAGCATTGCCCAAACCATTATTTATTTGTTAGCGCTGTTAGGCTCTTAGCGCAAGCATTCGGAAGAAAGAAAAGAAACTAAAAAGTATCCCGTTTTGCGCCTCTGTTTATTGCGACTGAAATGCGATTTGCAAGTTTCTGTTACGGATGAGTTCAGAAAACATCACCGCCACCTTGTTCAGTTTTCTCTAAAGCAAGCGCAAGAAAAGATTTGCTGTGAACTCAGTTTGCCGAGTGTTAGTAGTAAGTTTACCATTTATCTAATTTGTACTGTTTCATTGAGAAGAAGAAAAAAAAAAGGAAAGGAAATGCCGCGGGCTTTCCAACGCATCTTTGGGACGCATCATCAATTCAAAAGTCTCGCGGCCGTGGAACTAGAAGATGCAAGGCGGGTAAATGAATAGAAAAATATGAGAGTATAATGTTATGATGAAAGAGCTCATGAAGAAAATGAGTTACAACAACAACAAAATGCATGTGGTAGAAATTCGTGCTTCGATGTCGATTACGTGCACGTAACGTTAACAATGCATAAAATATTTAGCACACGGACAAAGAAAAAAAAAAAGTGCGCATCTAACGCCATGTGGAATCGACGTTATGCGAAGCATTATTGACCCCATAAATTACGCGTTTCCACGGTAATGTAGACGCCAGCAATCCGCTTCTTGCGCTCCGCGCCCGTCTTGGCGACGTAGCGCAGCCTCGCTTTTTTCGGTTTGGTTGTCATTTTTTTTTTTTTATAATAAAAGTTGTTCAAATTTGCAAAACTTCAGAAAAGGAAACTATCAAGTTTACAACATTATAGCTGAGCAACGAAAAACGATATCACAATTCTGTAAACTGCATCTAATAACACATTTAAATTGGAAATAACTTAAACTCGTAAAGGCTCATGGGAAACGTCGTCTGCTCGGCGCTTCCGGTTCAACCGCTGACGGTTACGGCACACGATTCTCCGTTCGCGGGGCCGGTCGCGCTTGCTCTCTGACTCTCTGTGCACTTTCATCACAATGTATCGCCCACGCTGCAAATATCTAGAGCCCGTGACGGTCGCATCGATGACTGACCGTTATATCTGAGCATAGGCAGTCATTTAAAATATTTTTTCTAGCCGAATCGACCGAACACGTCAATTAGGTATGCGTGCTGTCGCAGTCGCGGGTTTATCTTGAATGACGAATCGCACTTTCTTGTTCTCAAGCGAATTCTGTTCGCGCCAAAGACAGAACCCACCACAGCTTCGCTGGCTTCCATCGGCACAGTAGTGGAATAGGGATCTCATTTTTTTTTTTTTTTACTTATTACATCTAAGTTTCACTAAGCTGATTTGATCAAACATGCATGATTTAGTAGTGGAGGCGTTAGAGGCGAGCAGGCGGTTCCAATCCATGGCTTTTTCTTGGCACGAATGCATACTATTCAATACCTTGCATAGCATAGCGACCTTAATTTTGTGCTCGATGCAAGATGAGCATGGTGTAGTGGGAGCTAGGATTTAAAAGGTGTAGACCGTAACTTTTCTCGTATATTTTGTGAAAGGTGCACAAGACGAGAAACACTAGCCTCACGATCACAAAGCTGCAATATTACTTATAAAGAGACGTCGAAAGCATATTAAGACAGACTCAAGCACGCGCGGAAGTGAACTGCAGTCGACGAACGCTTCTAGCGCATACCTCACGTTCCATATCTTACATAACTATCACAAAGTGTCCCAAACACAAGGGGTATACTGCAGCTTTGATCGCGTTAAAATGTGTTATAAATTTCTCTAGGCTTTTATGACAATTATTTTGGTGAAGTTGCAGAAAGAGATACTACGTTAAAACATCGTTAAATCATGCATTCCGACCGCGTGGTTAACATTTGGTTATTATGTTCCATGAAATATTATCAGTAACGTGGACAGCAAGTTATTTTAGAAGACAACAAATGCATGATAAACGTCGCAAAACCTATAAAGGTTCGCTGTAAAATTATATAAAATTCCTAATATGTCCTACCAACTTGTCCAAGCATCTACGTTATCAGTGGTATAAAAGTTTGAAAAGCTAAACGTGTGGAAGTTCTTTATCTTTCTTTTTTTTTTTTAAGGAAAGTCAAAGTTCTTAGCTGTGCGCGCTTGCTCAACGCGATTTATCAAGGCCTACGAAAGGCAATCACGTTAGTGTATAACGACGGGCTCTAGCACAAATCTGATATTCACGATTGAAATGTTACAAGATCACTCACATCGTTGATCCGAACAGAATTCACTTGAGAACAAGAAAGTGCGACTGCGACAGCATGTGCACGCACGCCTAATTCACGTGTTCGGTCGATTCGGATAGAAAAAAATATTTTAAATGACTGCCTATGCTCAGATATAATGGTCAGTCATCGATGCGACCGTCACAGGCTCTAGATATTTGCAGCATGGGCGATACCTTGCGATGAAAGTGCACAGAGAGCAAGCGCGACCAGCCCCGCGAACGGAAAATCGCGCGCCGGAGCCGTTAGTGGTTGAGCCGCAATTAAGCGCCGAGCAGACGACGTTTCCCATGAGCCTTTACGAGTTTTCGTCTCACCTACAGTGCACTGGAAAATATACTTCTAGTTCACTGTAGACTCGCCTATTATACACCGCTCCTAAATATACCACTAATGCGGTTTTTGTAAAACCCGTGTAAACACTGCAACAAATCCACGTAATCTATATAAATTGAGATGGAAAATTTGTCCATTTTATTTTTCTTTCCATTTATTTCTATCTATTTACTGCAGGTCGGTGGGGAATAATATCATTGTTTCTGTCACCGAGTATCAAAGCTAGATGCAGCAGAGTAAAACGTCTGTCAAAGCTCCAAGCTCCATGCAGCTGCGGTCGGGTCTTCCGACCGGCGCCGCTCATTCAGGGAAGACGATGGTGGCGCCACCAACCTTTCAATAAATCGCCGCTGCGGTTTATGACGTACATGGTAAGGATGGAAAGGGCGCTAGAAGAAATCAATATTGGGATTAACCTCTCAAGCAAGCGGGCCCAATAGCTGAGCAGCAGCTTCCAGGTTTATTTTTTGCGGACGACATTGTGTTGCTTGCTAACAAGCATAAGTGATATGCAACGTCTGGCTAATATCTATAGACAAAAGGGTGATAATTTAGGATTCAAATTTAGCGTTAAAAATAATGTTTTATGGTATTCAATGAAAACAGTGAACAGTGTTAATACAGGGCCCGGAAATGCCTCGGGTAAAATAATACAAATATCTTGGTGAATGGATAAACGAAGGCGATTGATATATCTGGAGACACAGTAAAAAAAAATTGGCTGAGGTTTAACTCTTGTAAACTTAGTTATCACGAGCGAAAGGTCTGTTCGGCTTGGTTTTGCTAATCTGGCCGCACTTTGCTCCGGTGTTTCAGCAGCCAACATTGCTTGAGATTTCGCAGCCTGCGGTGTAGCTATATCTACTGAATGATTGGATTCAGCTTGCGCTGAAGCGCACGCTCAGATGGCCCAGCCGGCGCGCCATCCATGGCGATACTGAGCGACCAAGCGCCGGCGAAGCAGCCGTTCAACCCTCGCATAGTCACGTGGTACCGCAGGCGAGGCTCCGAGCGAGCTGCGACTCCTCTCCGCAGCGGATCACGTGGCGTGACGTCACACCTGCCACACTTGCGCTCCGGCGGCTCGCGATCCGGCGCCTCAAGGTCATTACGACGCGATGAATGACCTTGCAACACATGGCGTAGTAGAGCTTTCGCTCTAAAACAATAATAGCAAAAGGGAAGAGAGAAATGCAGCCATAATGAAACACAGAGCGCTATGAGGATCAATAGGTATACGAGGTGCTCCGAGGTATGTGAAAAAGTGTAATTTCGGTTTTCCTAGAAGTCAGGGGTACAGTCAGGACTCCATAACAACCAAAGGTCAGTGGAACGACTCGCATGCGGTGCCCACGGGAAGACTACTTATGAAGCTGTGCAGGGCGATATGGGCTGGACAAGTTTTGAAGTGAGGGAAGCTCAGAGTAAAATTGATTTTGAAGAACGACTTACGACTATGTAAGAAAGTAAATTGATTGAGAGAGTGTTCAGGCATTTTGTACATGAAAAATGTTGACTCACAGTGGAGGAAAAGAACTAGGAAGCTTACCAGTATTACCAGTATTACGATTCACTTTGAGCGGATATGCCCGAACCACGTACAACCACGGCATGGGAAACGGCGTGCCTATAACGATCTCGCTCGTCAACATGAAAAGACGTGTCCGTCGTGAGGGTCAGAGATACGTCAGAAACGAAACCTGCCGTGCCGTCTTGCGACCAGCTCTCCCCCGCTGGGGACGTTAACCCCGCTACGGTCACCCACCCTCACTACTTCGTCTGGTTTGCCCTGTCCTGCAGTGGGGGCCAGAGATGGGAAGAGTGCCCGGATGGTGGAGGGTATAAGAAAGCCAGCAAGCAGCCACGTCGAAGAACACTTTTGCTTTGCCCTAGCGTGCAGGTGCATGCACGCTGAACGTTTCTTGTACGTTTTCTTCGGAGCACACCGCTCACCCGTAACCATGTACTAAAATTGTGTTATTTGTTTTTACGTCGCCTCGTCTTCCCTTCGGACCCTCTCCGATGGTCAACCTGGTGGGAACTCCAAGCAGACGCTGTTGAAGGTTTGCCGAACCTCGACCCGTAACCAGGGGTTTATCCATAATTTCGACTTTAGGGGGGATACGAAGTATTGCTTATCTTTTTTTTTTTTTTTTTTTTGAGCGAAAGGCGGGGGGGGGGGGGGGGGGGGGGGGGGGTGGGGGGGTAAGATGTTCAAGGGGCTAGCGCTCTTTTTACCACGTTGTTTCATTTAAGTAAGGCTTAACGCTTTTTTAACAAATGGTGACGGAAAAGCTGCTAATTAGCAGAGGTACACTAATTCACCTTTTAAGCAAGCATATTAAACCGCATCTTACAAGGGAGTTCGTCCTTGTTGGTGCATGTAGAGCTGATGTTGTTGCGCAAACAATACTACAACGAAGGTGGAGACAAGCAGGCCCGAATGAGCGCTGTATAGAAGGCCGAAATGTGTGCCTAGTTTTTTTTTTTTTTATTATAAATTCAGTACTATATTTAAACACCCATGGCATTCTGTCATGGCATTTGAAAATTGCAAGAACATAAGGGACAGCATTTAGAGTTTTCATTTGATTTCACGAAGTTTACTCTTTTTTTTTTTCTATGCAGTGAAGCAAGTCCTTCATCTACAAGTCTTATTGAAAGAACAAAGTGTAGACGTTTTCAAAACTAAGTACAATATCGCTTTGCACGAGAAAAAAAAAATACCAAGCACAATAGGCACGGAGAAACCATCATACGCACACCTTGTAGTCTCCGGGTTCTCTCAAGCGGCCTTTGTCGTAAGGCTTAGGCTTGACGGCCAACTCCCTTGTGCTTGCCTTGTACTACCGGGGTTCGGCGGTACAAGGACAGGCAGAAACACGACAACACACGATAGCGTAACAAGTATAAAAAGGGTTTATTGCTCCATGGGAATTCGCGTGGAAGCAGGCTATAGAGTCGACCTCGACGTTTGTCGGGGTCGATAGTGGTCGAACGAGGTAGGGCGCGACACAGGAGGGGAACGAGATGGTTACCTGAGCTACTAGTACACTGTACCTGAGCTCCGTCCATCGTCGCGGCTCGCAGTCGTCTCCATTTCTCCGGCGTGCGGCGGTCGCGCCGATCGCGACCGCCCCGCCTCGTTCTGGACTCGGTCCAATGAGCGCGGGGCTCCGCGTACACGTCACCGCTGCGTGGTGAAGCCACCGAAGCGGTGGAAACTGAGGGGGACAACGAAGCGGTAGACCGGAGATTAGTTAATCTCTGGAGGAAAAAGAAAGGGCTTGAGGACCGACTTCGACAGAAGAGATGGGCTCGAAATATCAGGAAACAGATAGCGGTTTTAAACAAGGAAATTGAAGAGCACGCAATCACGCTCACGAAGCAAGATTGGGGGAACGTCTGCGATCAGATGGAGAGGAATATGAGTACCGCGGGGACGTGGCGACTTCTTCGCCACCTCTTAGATCCGGATAGCACAAAGTCAGCGTCCACACAACAGCTGGAAAGAATGGCGCATCAATTTGATGGCACTAAGAAAGAACTCTTAGAAGAAGTTAGGAATAGGTACATCAATCCCGCCGGACTTGAACCCCTCCCGGCCTAGGGAGGGGGAGAGAATTCGGAATTCGACGCCCCGGTCTCCCTGGCTGAGGTCAGAGCAGAGATTAATCGGCTAAGGACTTAGCGGCAGGGCCGGACAGAGTGACCAACAAAATGCTCCGTAACTTAGACGACAGCTCAATCGCCAACCTCGCAACGTACATGCAGGAGTGCTGGGAGAAGGGGACGATACCGCAGGAGTGGAAACTCGCCGACCTCATTTTCATTCCCAAGCCGGGTAAAAAACTGGGCTTCGAGAACCTCAGGCCTATATCGCTCACCTCCTGCGTGGGTAAGCTTATGGAGCACGTCGTTCAGACGCGGCTCCATAGGTACATGGAGGAAAATGGATTGTATCCGGACACCATGATCGGTTTTCGACCAAAGCTGTGGGCATGCGACGTGATGCTGCAGCTCAAGGATGAAATTATAGACAAGCAAACGCGAGACACGAAAGTGATCGTGGGGTTAGATGTGGCAAAGGTATTTGACAACGGGAGGCACGTGTCTATCTTGGAGAATTTGAACTCACTCAATGTCGGGAAGAAAGTGTACCATTACATCAAGGACTTTCTTACCAACAGGAAAGCCACTCTCAAGATAGGGGAAGAATCGGAACATTGAACAGGGTAACGTGGGGACGCCGCAGGGCTCGGTTTTATTACCTACACTCTTCAACATTGCGATGTTGAGACTCCCCGAACAGTTGGGGGAAATTGAGAATCTAAACCACACCATATACGCGGATGACTTAACATTATGGATGAACAAGGGCAGTGATGGGCAAATAGAAAGTTCCCTGCAAATTGCAATTGACATCATCGAGGAGTACCTGAAACCCAAAGGACTTAGATGTTCGGCCGAAAAGTCGGAAGTACTGTTCCTAATGCCCCCCGGAAAACGACGGCTTTACCAAAAGCGCGAGGCTGGCATCCACCTGTACGTCAACGGCGCAGAGATCCCCGGGTTCGACAGTATCCGCGTCCTCGGGCTGAGGATTCAGGCAAACCGGAAGAACTATGAAACGCTTGCTAGGTTAGAAGCCAGTTCAAATCAGACGTGTCGTCTCATCAGACGAATAGCGAACAGGCACGCTGGGATGAAGGAGGCGAATCTCCTGAGGCCAGCGCAAGCCTTCGTAATCACTAGGATAGTGTATGTGGTATCCTACCTCAAGCTCAGTGGAGCAGAACGGAACAAACTCGAAATCATTATTAGGAAAAGTGTCAAGGTCGCGCTCGGACTCCCCCAGAACACGTCCACCGACAAACTGATGAGGCTAGCGGTATCGAACACTCTCGAGGAACTGATTGAGGCTGCCCTTACCGCGCAGCATCAAAGGCTACTTGGATCTAAAACGGGGAGGAAATTTTTAGAGAAATTGGGCTACGAGCCCAAACATGAGCAAGTGCGCTCAAGAGACATCCCCAGACAGATCAGGGACAAGATAAAAATACCTCCGCTACCCAGAAACATGAACCCTGCCTTTCACGACGGCAGACGTAAAGACAGGGCAGAGGCATTACAAACTAGGTATACTGGTCGACAGGACGTCATGTATACGGGCGCTGCAGAATATGACAGCAAAGCGGCATATGCGGCCGTGGCGGTTAGAGAAGATGGAACACCAATGGCGTGCTGCACAGTCAGTGGCGTCGAGACGGTTGAATCTGAGGAAGTGGCCATAGCCTTGGCCGTCAGCCAAAGGAGGGCAAAGGTGGTCATCAGCGACTCCAAAAACGCTGTGAGAAATTACGAATCGGGGAGGGCGTCGGAGACTGCCATCCGTATATTAAACAGGGACGGGGGACCCAGACAGCTTGTTCTGCTCGTTTGGGCACCATCTCACCAGGGACTTAGAGGGAACGAGGAGGCTCATTCGGTCGCCCGAGGTCTCACTTACCGGTCGACCCCCGGAACCTCCCAAGTCACCGAAACTATAAACAGAAGAGAGGATATGCGCGCATACCAGGAAATCACAGTATACTACAGACTAAATCGACAAATTTACCCGGCAGCGGACAGAACACTCACTAAGAAAAATGAGGTTATGTGGAGGAAATTACAGACGGGGTTTTTTCCAAACCCCGTACTCTACGGCAAGTGGCATCCAAGAGTGTTCGATTCAAATTCTGTGATGAGGCAGCAAATCTGGTTCACATGGTGTGGACATGTCCGTCTAAGCATGATAGCTCGCGCACTCTAGAATCCTGGGAGGCTTTGCTCCGCAGCCCAGACCCCAACGTCCAGCAGGACATCATCGGTCAAGCCCTTGCTGCTGCTGTGTCTCAAGGTATTCCGGCCGACGGCTAGGGGCGACGGTGGAGAAGTATTTCTCTCCCGACGTTGACTGGTGTTTTTTAATAAAGTTGTTCCTCCTCCTCCTCCTCGCTTTAGCATGGATTATATTTTCACTGCATCCCGTAAAGAAATCTTAACCAATTACCTTCCAGAAATAGTTGTGTCGTCATCTGTCAGAGATGCACCACCGGCTCCTTAGGGCTTCTTGAAAGAGGTTGTTGAAGGCTTTCACTTTCTTAAGGCTCGCTTTAGCATAGATTATATTTTCACTGCATCCCGTAAATAAATCTTTGCTGCACTCATAGACACTTTGTTTCCTGTTCCCCATTATCGTGCGCCCTATTCGGAATCTTATTACCTAGATGTACTTAAGCGTGTCCATCGTATGATCATTCCTCCAGGGATCAAAGCTTTTTCTTTAATTTGCATTCGGCAACCCTTCTTGTCAAAGGATTGCCCCCTTGGTGCCTTATTAGCCCCACAGTACCTCTCAGTGTACCAGGAATCAAGAAAAAATCTGAGCTATCGTCACCTGTGCTGAAACAACTGTCTCTGCTTCTTCTACACGAGAGGTATGCAGACAGTGTACATATTTATACTGATGGTTACACAAACCTCCAGTGTTCGTCCGATGCTGTGGTTGTCCCAGCAAGAGCTACTACCATAAGCTTCAGGACTGACCACCCAACGACATCGACATCTGCGGAACTAGCTGCTCTTCGCGCTGCACTTTGTTTCGTCAATCGGGAACTTCGACAATGGTCAATCTTCAGTGACTCGAAGGCAGCCCTACAATCTGTGCTATCAGCTCTGCGTCGCGGGCCATACGAACAGCTCGTATTCGATATCAGATACCTACTCCATACATCACATGAGAAAGGACACCGCGTAGCATTTCAGTGGCTTCCAAGTCACTGCGGTGTCATAGGGAACGAAGACGCTGATAATGCCGCTCGGGCAGCTCTTGAAGGAAGACGCCATACCTACTCTCACAGTCCGACGCAGCCAGCAGACTTCTAGTGCTTGCACAGGAGATCACGCTCTCTCTATGCTGCACACCAAGCGGCCAGACCAACCAGAGCAGTCGTCAATACCACCTGCCCTCTTTGATGCATCTCTGTATGCCAACTGGACTCCGCCGAAGAGAGGCCACTATGCTTTATCGCTTATGGCTAGGGGTGGCATTCACTAAATCTTATTCATTTCTGATTGGAATGGCCGACAACGCTCTTTGCAATGCCTGTCTTTGCGAGGAGACGCTAGAACACATTCTATGCGACTGTCCTGAATATAATGTTCAGAGACAGTCCCTGGTGTCCGTTCTAGCGCACCTTGACAACAGACCAATGTCAGTTGAAGTGATTCTCACATGTCGTCGACAGAAGACATTGCAGCTGAAGGCGACGAAGGGACTACTTAGGTTTTCAAAAGAAACGGGCTTGGACAAGCTACTGTGACAGTGATGTCACGTACCACGCAAGAGTGACGGACTGTGACTGACGATGTGTGTGCTGTGCTGTGTGCTCTCTTTCTCTCCTCCCCATCTTTCATTCCCCCTCATCCCGCTCCCATGTGTAGGGTAGCAAACCGGTTGTACTGAACTGGTTAACCTCCCTGCCTTTCCTTCCTTCCTTCTTGTCAAAGCCTGGTTAGAAAAAAAGGGGCTCTTTCGTACCGTGGTCAACAAACTGCCATTTATGTCCAAATGCTGAAACGATTATCACTGTTATGTTGGTTGTAAGGATGCCGTGTTTTTCTGAGACATTCTCTAAAGAACGCTTAAAAAGGATTTAGACCTCACAACAAGCATAATTCGTTTCCTACCTTTTAAAGATCCCTGTGACCCACCATATGACATGTTCATGATACTTGGCCTACATAGCCTTTGGCGCAGTAGAATGTCTGACAGGCACGCTTAACCACCCCGAAGCACTCGGTCAATTTTTTTATTATTCTTTTTTTTTTTTTTTTTTTTTGGGGGGGGGGGATCTGCTGCTTATGTTCATAGTGTGTACGCTGCACAAGAAACAGCGCCGGACTGGATGCCTTTATTGTTGGACACTTCCACATGCTTTCCTGACTTTTGAACGTGTTTTCAGTCACCTTAAATTTCTGTAGCGCTTTGTGGTTTCTTTGCTCAAGATTCTGCTCCTATGTAATAAAGAAAAAAAAAAGGAAAGAGCAGTCGTGGCTTCAGCGAAGCGTGCTCGTCTCGTACCGCGGAGACCCAGGTTCGATTCCCACCCAGACCAAAATTAAAAGAAAAATATTTTCAAAGTCACTAATTTACTTTGTTTACAGGAACCTCCCTGAGAAATGTGACGCCAATCCGATAATTTTTAGACGTGTTTTTACTCTTTGCGGTGTCGGCCATTTTTCGTCACGGCGTAGCTTTAAGGTCACCGCCAGGGGCACCGCCAACATAGACACCTTAAAAATGCTTCTGTAGGCTAGTGCCATCTTGCAGAGTTATAACCTTGATTCCAGCAAAGCGAAGTTCGGGAAAAACAGGCAGTGGCGCCTAGCGCGCGCGAGAGAGAGAGATAATTCATTAGAAAGACAGAGAGGTCGCCCTGAGCGAGCATGCCCTGGCCCACTACTCTGCACAGGGGGAAAAGGAAAGGGAACAAAAATGAGTGATGAAAGATGATGGTGAGTTCAGGAAAAGGGGATACATATATACACTAACACAGTGGTATCCCTAAAGTCTTGCGTCTAGTCCGGTGATCTTCAGGTAGTGCAGAGCAGCCCTTGTAGCTATTAACGCTACTCTACGGTCACACATTGCAGACAAAATATTACTTTCGGACAATGTTCGCCTGCCAATGCCTGCTAGCGTTGAAGCTAGCATCTTCCGCTGTGATGCGTAGAGAGGGCAGTCGCAAAACAGATGTTGGAAGGTCTCCGACACTTGGCAGCGTTCACAGTTCGGGCTGTCCGTACGGCATGGCCAATCAGATGTGCATTGCGTCGAGTGAAGGCGACGCCCAGGTGAATCTGGTGAAGCATGCTTGCTTGTCATCGATCGACTTTAGCTGGGAGGCGAAATGTTATGTCACAGTCTATTTCCGGCAGGCGCCTGTACCGATGGTCTGGTTGAGCCCAGTAATGTGCTGCGCAATCTCGCATGAGCATAGTCAACAAAGAGTTTACATCACTCCGCGAGTAAGAAATCTTTACTTCGACAGCTGTAGGAATAGCGGTTCTTGCTTCCGCATCAGCTAGAGAGAGAGAAACAACTTTATTTAAATAAAGATCGTGCTTGGTTACTGTGAGTGGAGCCCCTCTTCCAGGGCCCCACTGGCTATCGCGGCGCGCCGGGCCTGGTCGAGGGTCGCCAATTGGCTTCCCAAGTCCAGTTCGGAGAGTCGCGGGCTGGCCGCCGTCTGAGGAAGGGGAGGCCTGGAGGTTCGTCTCCCAACCCCCGCCGCCCCCAGACCCCATCATGGACAAAATAAAGTTTTATCTCTCTCTCTCGCTCCCACGACCAATTGCTAAGTGTATCGTTAAGTAGCGGCGACACGGCGTCTGCCGGACGCTGTGTGCTTTGGTAAGTGATGTGTTCTAGTGTCGGGGTGGAGTCGCACCATGGACATCTGTCGCTGTGTCGAATTCCTTGCCGATCATAACAGTGTCGAGTCAGCAGCTAGCTCGTTGCCGGTCAAGCCGCAGTGACCAGGTACCCATTGGATGGTAATTGAGTGACCTTTCCTCTGAGCAAGATCAAATATTTGTATGATGTCTAACACTAGCATGTAATACTGGCCTCTCTTCGAGAGAGAATCGATAGCTTGCAGTGCTGATCTTGCGTCAGAAAGGACAGTCCATATACGTGGCGTCAGGTAGAAGATAAAACGGACAGCTTCCCGAATTGCGACAAGCTCTGCAGCTGTTGAGGAGGATTTGTGGTACAATTTGTATTGGCGGGATGTGCCCAGCTCAGGGAACACAAAGGCCGCGGTCGAGGCGCATGAGGTAACCGATCTGCCTGTGTATATCGATCTGTCTGTGCAAAGAACCGTCGTATAGCTCAGCCAAATGGGCCAAGGTGAGTTGTTTAAGGCCAGTGGAAGGGATACGCGACTTCTTCGAAATCCCAGGTATGTGAAGGCGCGCCTTTGGTCTATGCAGTGTCCACAGTGGCACTTCAGAGATGACGGTAGATGAGAAGTCTGAGTGTATGATATGCCTGTGAGTAGTAACATCTTGAGTAGGTGCAGCTTGGGCGGTTTTCTTGATTTGAAGACAAGGGATACGTGCGTGTGCGTATTGTGCGTGTTGATATAGTCTCGACCGAGTAAGGTGGGTCGTCACCGCAATAATCAGGAGACTGCGATGAAGGCGGGCATCGTGATGATGAAAAATAGAAAAGACTGTATTCACTTAATTGGTACATGGTTTTGAGTCCATCCGAGTCTCGAGCGGTTCTATCTAACATGGGGGCCAGGACGGCCTTAAATAACCCATCGCGATCTTGTGGTAGCCGAAGTCTCGCCGGGGAACTGGAAGTGCAGTGCCTTTGCCAGGTTGTCGAGTGGACGACCTCTTTCCCTTCGTGCCTTCTCTTTTTGGTGCTCGCCTTTGCGTCTGCTCAGAGCGTAGAGGGGTGACGTTTTCTCGGGGATGAAGGCGATTATCTCGTCACGGGAAAACACGCGGGCATGATTTCTACACTTGCGGGAACCGAGTTTCCAAGAAGACGATAACCGCCTCTCGTCATGGGAACGCGCGTTTTCCCCACTTGACCTGTCGAATTCCTTGCCGATCATAACAGTGTCGAGTCAGCAGTCGGAGGTGAACTCTAAGTGGTTCATATGACATGCAAATTTCAATTGGATAGGCCCGTGATTCCTCTATAGTGCCGGAAGTCGATGTATACCGTGGCAGTCCTAGGCATGTTCGTAGAGCTTGGGCCTGAAGGCTTTCCAATGAGCGAAGACAAGTTATACGTATATTGGAAAGCACAGGTATGCTGTATCGTATGTAGCCCACAAACAATGTCTGATATAGCTGCAAAGTACTTTTTTTTTTCAGAGGGGCCCCACCCTAGTCCAGCTACAGCACGAAGAACATGTATAAAGCTGGATAGTTTGGTCCGCAGTGCACTGACATGCTTCGACCAAGATAAGCTGCGATCAATGACGCCACCTAAATATCTATAGCGCATGACAGGAGGGATCACTGCTCCGTCCGTCAACGAATATCGGATACCGTGTCATTGATTTCCTTGCAAATGCCATTGCAGCACATTTTGCTGTGGAAAGTTGCAGGCCTAGCGCGCTCGTCGTTATGCCTCGGCGCGCGTTTGTTTCATGTCGGTAAAGAGAAGTTCCGGGGTGTCGTGTTCCTGTGGAATTTTTTCCAGGCCCGTCCCGAGCAGTGAACAATGGGCTAAACGAGTCATGGCGCATTCCGTGTTCTAGAAAGCGGAGCTCCAGCTGAGCGATTGCCGACGCTAGCTGACTTCCAGGCAATATAACTCCCGAAGCACTAACAGCAACACCACTGGCTTTCGGGTCTGCGCCACAGGTTTGCGCAAGAGTGTGTTGTATGTGAGATGGACACATTTTCCGTGTAGTCGAGTGGTGGAGTAAAGGGGGAAGGGGTATTCGATAACAAACCCTTGCTGTGCAGCTCTGCAGGGGACCTTGGCGATCTTGTAACTTAATTACGAAGGTTCGAATCCTTTAGCGCAATAGTACGTGTCCGACTATTCGTTGAAAGGACAATACCAATGAATTTAGACGATGGGAATTATTCCAGCGTCGGCTAACAAGGCCGCATTTTTATTTGGACGAAATCGCTCCCGGACTATTGAATTTCATTTAATTACTCGAATTTTCTAAGAATTATGTGAATGTTATATAAAGAAGAAAAAGCTGGTAGAGCAGTGGATGGAACATGTTAATATTACGATGTAAGGACGTACCAATATTGTGCAGATAAATGACTGTACGGATACTATAGATTTTTTAAAACTTTAATTGCGACAGTTCACATTGCGGCGGACGAAGGATACCACTGCGCGAGCTTGTCTAATTAAGTTGCGTCTGCTCCCTGTCATCCATGTGTTGTGCCATTTCACATAGCATCTGGCGTATGCATTTCTCGGCGTGTGGCCCCATCATCATGAACGAACCTCTCCCGTGTCGGTATCTGCAGCTTAGCAAAATACATGCGAAGAGCATCAACCAGTGATTGCAGAGTGGCTACGGCGTGCCGGTCTTGCTAGTCTGGCAATTTCTCGGGAGCTGATGGGGTGAATTTCGCGCAATCAATGCGCGTTGAAAGTCAGACAATGAATGGATCACTGGGAATGTAGGCCAAGAATCAGCATCCGTATTCTCCGCAGCTTTCTTGTCCTTGGTATCCTTATCACTGCCATACTTGTCCTTGGGATCAAGTCTGTTTAGCTCCTATAGGACCGCTCGAAGCGCCTTAGAATACTGAACGCCCTGCTTCCAGTGATTTTGCATGCCTTCAGTAGCCACCATGGCTTTGATCCTTGAACATTGACCGTGCACACTTCTGACGCAGAAAACGACGGGAATATTTCTCCAAAATCTCAAGTCGACAAGTCTCTGCAACCGTTTATAGACTTGCTGCGCATCTTCACAGTTGCATTAGAACCGTAGCATGTACGTGCCACCTTTCTCTCTCGTTTGGCCCATTTATTCCCTTGCTTGCATTGAGGGAACCGAGCAAACCCGATGCGTGTTTGATTAACTCTCGCTGCCATTCCTCCCGTTTTCGCTCTCTCTCTCGTGTTCCGCCATAGCACGCGCGTGCGTGCGTGCGTGCGTGGTGTGTGGTGTGGTGTGTGTGTGTGTGTGCGTGCGTGCGTGTGTGTGTGTGTGTGTGTGTGTGTGTGTGTGTGTGTGTGTGTGTGTGTGTGTGTGTGTGTGTGTGTGTGTGTGTGTGTGTGTGTGTGTGTGAGTGAGTGAGTGAGTGAGTGAGTGAGTGAGTGAGTGTGAGTGAGTGAGTGTGAGGAGTGAGTGAGTGAGTGACGTGAGTGAGTGAGTGAGTGAGTGAGTGAGTGAGTGAGTGAGTGAGTGAGTGAGTGATGAGTGATGTGAGTGAGTGAGTGAGTGAGTGAGTGAGTGAGTGAGGAGTGTGAGTGAGTGAGTGAGTGAGTGAGTGAGTGAGGTGAGTGAGTGAGTGAGTGAGTGAGTGAGTGAGTGAGTGAGTGAGTGCGTGCGTGCGTGCGTGCGCGCGCGCGCGCGTGTGTGTGTGTGTGTGTGTGTGTGTGTGTGTGTGTGTGTGTGTGTGTGTGTGTGTGTGTGTGTGTGTGTGTGTGTGTGTTGTGTGTGTGTGTGTGTGTGTGTGTGTGTGTGTTGGTGTGCGTGTGCGAGCGTGTGCGAGTTGTGTGCGTGTGTGTGTGCGCGTGTGAATGTACGTGTGCGTGTGTGAGTGCACGTATGCGTGCGTGCGTGTGTGCGTGTACGGGCGGGCGTGTGCGTGTGTGAGCGTGCGTGCGTGTGTGGTGGGTGTGTGTGTGAGTGCACGTGTGCGTGCGGGAGTGTGCGTGGGTGTGTGCGTGTACGTGCGGGCGTGTGTGAGTGTGCGTGCGTGTGTGAGTATGTGCGTGCGTGTGTGAGTGTGCGTGTGGATGCGTGTGTGAGTGTGTGTGTGCGTGTGTGCGCGCGCGCGCAGCCGGTACAGCCGCTTGCTGTGACGGCGCGCCGCGCGTTTCAATTAAACAATTGTAATTCGTCCACTCACTGGCATTGCCTGTCCGCTCGGCGCGCTGTTTAGTGCGGGCGCGAGCTTATAGTTCGTATTCCAATGCATTTGGCAGGCAGCCTTTTAGGGGCGGATATATAGAAACTGATGCTCTCGATATCCTTCAGGTATGGCTTGAATTTTGAACACTGGCCGGCTTTAATTTCGCAATTGCAAAATGTGCCCTAAACTCGTTAATTAGCATGTTAATTAGAACAGCTCAAATAACCCGTCTGTTCCAGCGATGCGACGAGTGCGTCGGAATTGCCATACTATGCCACAGGCGATCTGTATGCGCATCCTTGAAAACGAAGCGGCATGCATTTTCTTGATAACGGACTTGATTTGGCGTTGTGCCTATGCGTGCCATTATTCACTTCGATTGCGAAACTTTTCTTCTTTTCTTCATATCGTAATCACTTCCGTGTCTGTCTATATGTAGTGCACGCATTAGCTACACGCTGGCCCAAGTGATCTTATGCAGACTTTTAACGTCGGAGAAAGGGTATAATTTTCTCTTCATATTTAGTAGAGAACTTTCTACCAGTGCGCTTGCTAAGACTCGTGAGATATATGCAAATGTGTTTTGTTAGTTATTGCGGTCTAAGATTGTTCATTGTCAGCTCAGCTTGACGCAATCAGGAAGCTATTTACGCAGTCGTTCGATGATAAAAATGCTAACGATCACATAACGTTTTGCCTCGTAACGGCGCTCTTACGAATGAGCGGAGTTTCTTTTTTCTTTCTTTCTTTCTTTCTTTCTTTCTTTCTTTCTTTCTTTCTTTCTTTCTTTCTTTCTTTCTTTCTTTCTTCGGTATGTAGAATTCTTTATACGACTTCTGCAACCAGGGATGATCTCTTGACAGGGAATATCAACAGACGTGTACGACAGCGACTGTTATCGATGGAGGCGAAATTAGAGGGACACTAAAAGGAAACAATCAGTTCAAAGTGATAAATTATTCTTTCGAAACTCTATTTTAGTTCATTTCACTGTGATGGGTTGCTTACTAATACAAAAAAATTAATGCTATTTTTTTTTTAATTTCCAGCCGAAACCTGCGTGCCATTACGTCAGTGTCGCGTCACGGATTTCTAAAGGTATGTTCAGACTGCGGTCGTAACGTTAGCAAAGCGCGCATCTGTCATAAAGAGAGTACTGCGCGTTACAAGCGTTAAGATCGTCAACAATGCTGGTCGTTCACATTGTCAGTTGCGTCTCAGTGGATTTCAACATGGCGCCTGTAAACAGACTACGCACACAACAGCGCACACTACTCGAACTATACACACACAAGCTACTATATACGCACACACACAGCCACGTCTGTTGGGCCGTTGCTCTAACTGGGGATGCCGGTAGTCGCGTCACCGGAAATTTAAAACTGAAACTGCGGCGCCTACTGGCCACGGCGTAACTGTCGTATCTGCATGAAACGTAAAAGTAGCGGCCTTCCAACAATTACGCTCACGTGCGTAACGACTGTTGCGCTCTTAACGCTTCATGCGATTGTAGTCTGAACAATTTAGTTGCGCTTTTTGCGTTTGCGCTTCCGTTTCTTGCGAAATATCTGCAAATTACGTACGTAGTCTGAACGTACCTTAAGAACCTTTATTTTTCGCGTATTTGGGTCATTCAGTAAATGCTCTCGTAACTTGCTAAGTTCAGTCTTTGGTCCCTTTAGAATACGGTGTAGTCCATCTTTACCAGTAAAAAAAAAAAAAAAAAAACGGCGTGCCAGTGTTTACGCCGTCATAATCCATGATGCCACGCCGAGCAGGTCCGGGAACATCGAGGTGGCCTCGCCCACCCACCCGTCTTTCGTTCTCGCGTCTCTCCTGGCTTATATACGAAGCCTCTTCTCCGAGGAGCGGCGTTTTGGTATCGTAGAAGGCTAATTTACAGATACAGCACAGCTCATCTTTCTTTCCAGTGTGAGTTGTGAGTTGTGTTCATCGGGACGCTGGTGAGAGTGATATGTACTTGTGGGGACGGCGCGGTCCCGCAGTCCAAGCCATGGCAGGCCTGGCCGGCCGCGCCAAGGGCGCCCAGCCGCGGCTCGCGCCACTGCTCGTGCGCTCCTCGACTTCGACTTGTTCCACCACTGGCTCCGATGTCGCTGATCGATGATTTTTACTTCGTAATGTCTCGGCCGTGGCACGGCCGAAACGTTACGAAGATCATCGATCAGCGACATCGGTCACCGGACATCGCCCAGCGGCATCAGCGACGAGAGAACTGTCAGCCGTAATTCCAGCGAGGACTGTACGACTACCACATGGCATTAGCATGAAGAGTGTGTATACACGTGGCAATTTACATCGTACACTTCCCGATCACGGATACCTCAATAAGTTGGGTCGCGTTGTGTGCGCGGTTTTTCCCGCGGTGAGATTAGTTTCTCACTCGGTGATCAGGCTCTCAATTATGCTCACCCTACTATTCCTAACCAGATGGCAAGTCGCAGTTGGGTCACGGCCAAGAATTAATAAATGAATTCATCGAGAAGAGCATATCGCTGACGCCCGGGCGGGGAGGGAGGTTCACAGCGTGCATGCTTCACGACATCGTCGGGATGGCTGTCTCTGCAGCGAAATTGAACAGGAATATCAATTAGTCCTTGGATCGCCAGAGAGAGTCAAAGGAAGAGAGAAAACACTATGAAGCACGTTCAGAGCGTACAGAGAATTCAGAACTTCGTGGAGCAAAGGTGCCTTTCGTGTGACTGAGTGATTATCTAGCCATCCTGAGTTTTACTTCTTTTTTTTTCTTCCTTCAAACACCTTAATGCGGCTACGCAAAATTATTCGAGCAGCCATAACGGTTGCTTTCGGCAGAGTGGGCGTCACGAGACGCGCGGAAGCTGCGCCCCCGTGTCCCGGTAGTTACGCGTTTCTCACCGACAGCAGGCAGATCGTTGAGGCGTTCAGCAAGGCCAATCGGCTGCTTGGACGAGATGAGAACGCTTTTCTCGAGGACCTGCTGGAGGTCATCGATGCGACCGAAGTCGACCTGTTCCAACGGGCCGTCACTTCGACAGGAACGCAAAGCGCGCTGGAAAGAAAGGTCAGGTAAGCCATAAAGTTCATTAGAGACTCTTGGGTATAGAACGCGGCTTCGTGCCTGTTTGCAAGCCTAAACCCGAGTGGAAACCAGAAAAAAAAGAGTATGTTATGCTGATCCCACACACTGAAAACGCGAAGCATTTTGCAGTCAACTGGCTATCTATAGCATCGTTCGGCATCCCGCAAAACGTTACCATACGGTGACACATGGGGCGCTATAAAATGTGAAGCTGTTCCAATCTGTTTCTACTCCCTTTCCTCCGTTAGCCCTCCGTGAAAAATTTTTGGGCCTCACCCGCTTAGCCTGTCTGTCACGTGACGTCACAAAATCACGAAAACTTACCATGTCAAAGTGAACGCACCAAGCATGCATTATTATGCCGAACAAATCTGATTTTTTTTTTTTTCGTATAGCCGGAGACAGCTCCGTTCCGACAGAACTATAAGATGGCTCCGCGCGCCGCTCGCTCTGGCGCAGGCTGAGGTTTTTCTGGCGGAGCTCTCGTAGGGAGCGGACGCATCTCACATGCAGTCCGCACCTTTTCGATCTTTTTCCGCAACCGGCTCACGCAGCTTCACCAAATTTACTAAGGACTTTCCTTGTGTGTTCCGACACCCATACGGACCATTTGGAGGAACCGGCACCAAGATTCTTCGGCGATTTTCGCCGTTTTCGGTAGGCGCCACGCCACCTCACAGCTACGCCGAACCCAGGCCTAGCGCGACAACGGAGACGCCGTTGCTCGCCCGCTCGACGCAGCCAGTGTCTCCGAGCAAGCAGTGATGAGTTACACCGTCGAAGGCGAAGAAATCGACCCCGCGGAGCTACGTGATGGTACGTGGCAGCACCCGAAATGTCCGGCCGACCCGCTAGACCTCCAAAAGCGCTTCGGTCGCAAGAAAACCGACCCCACCGAGCTGACCGAGGAACTAGGCCTCGCCGGTGCTTCGGCTGCCTCCAAGAATAAGTCGCGTCCGCCGCAGCTACCGCGACGGAAGCCCATGCCTCGACTGCCCGAGGAGGACTATAAAATTGTGTTGCGACCCAAGTGTGCCGTGAATCTGACCAACATTGGACTTATCGCACTCTTGGAGGCGATCTACGCGACATCCAAAATCAACCAGGCGCAAGCCGAGCAAGCCGACCAGGTGAGAGTGCACCCGATCAAAAACACCATCACCATTAGTACACCCGATAGAACGCGGGCGGACGCTTACCGGACTCTTGAATCTTTACGCTGTGAAGAGCATAACATCGACATACCAGTATCGGCGTACGTACCGGCTCCGGACGACTCCATACGGGGACTGGTCTACAGAGCCTATACTAACGAAACGGACCAAGCCATTCACGATGAAATAGCAAACAAGAACCCGCAATTACCTATTGTGAATGCAAGAAGACTCGGTAATTCAAAACACTTTGTGATCACCTTCGCCGGCCGAGACTTACCGTCCTTGATACGTTATCGGTGTTTCACTCTAAACGTGTACCCCTTCAGGGAGAGGCCGGAAGCTTGCTTCAATTGTCGGAAATTAGGACATCGCTCCGACGTATGTCCACAACCCCGACCAGAAATCCCCAGATGCCGAAGGTGCGGGGAAGAGCACTCACCTCCACCGGAAGGAGAGAAACCGACGTGCATCCCACTCTGCGTCGTTTGTCATGGGACACACCCAACGGGTAGTCGAAACTGCAAAAGGCGCTTCATACAACCAAAACAGAACAAGAAAACGACGTCACAAAGCGACACCCAGACCACCGGAGAGACCAGGCGTTCCCACTCAAGAGGGCGAACCCAAGGCGTCTTTCGAGACCGCTCCGAGTCATTCCCTCCTCTGCACAGCAGAGAGATTGACCAGTCCACCTCCGGAGGAAACACCTCCCAGCAAGACGAACCTGCCAAGCACGTAGCCTGGGGAAGCGGTAAACCTAACCTCCGCGACAAAACAACACCGCAAGTGACCACCTCATTGGAGACACCGCCCGAGCAGCAGTCACGAAACGGACGGACAACGACGCAGACAAGGGAAGAACGTTCCGGCTACAAGATCAGCCAAGCTGCCCGAGAAGAGGGCACCCCCACAAGGCCCCAGCAAAGCAAGCCACAACAGCAACAGGACCAACAGGTGAGGGAGCTGGCAGAGCAGATAAAATTTCTAAAACAACAATTGGCTGCCGCTAATGATAAAATTCGACAACTCGAAAACAAACCAACCCCAATTAGTACCTCGCAGAATCTCTGTGCGAACAGACCAGTGGTTTGCGCTCCGAGTGAGGCAGAAAATATGGAAACTGACGTAACTAAAGGCGAAAAGCGGAAAGCAGCTGGCCCAACAGAATCAACAGGTGATAAGAAAGGTAAATCGGAAGGGATGGATGCGCGTGTAGCTCAACTAGAAACCGCATTTGAGCACATTCTAAATAACATGAGCAATTTAACCGAGCAAATTAAGCAACAAACGGAAAACATTGTTATCCTGAGCACGACAGTGCAGGCACTTGCTACCCATACAGGCCTTGACATGGCACGTAAGCCGCCCGCAAATCCCTTGCATCTGTCGGGAGACAATGACTCATCTGAAGCTTCGATGTCAAAGTCAGATGCTCGACACCCGGCAGGGGGACCAATCAGATCGCACAGCGTCGGCGCGGCGCGGCTAGATCCTCACAGGCGTTCGTGATGGCTGGAGCACCTATAATTTTATGGCAATGGAACTGCAGAGGGTTCAAACAAAAACGTCGAGCCCTAGAATTAACAATTCAAGATTCGCAAGAAAAACCCGACGTTTTGGCACTCCAAGAAATTGGCATTGCAGCCAAATTAACAGGCTATGCAACCTACACGGAAGTTCTTCGATGCGGCCGCTCTCCGACCACAGCGCTCATGGTGCATAGAAATCTGACAGCAATTCAAATAGACTTGGAATGTGACGAGGTAGCGTACACATTCATTGAAATTCTACCTAATAAAAGAGCAGATCAATCTCTTTTCGTTCTAAATTTGTATAGTCCCCCAAAAGACAAAAGTCCATCCGCATCCAAATTGATGATCAACGCCTATAAGCACGCCCATAAAGCACCACTCGTAGTGCTGGGCGATTTTAACGCCCGGCACTCAGCCTGGGGCTACCCAAAGGGGGAAAATAAAGGCAACAAGATTTGGGAAACAGCACAAGGCTATGGTTTCACCCTTCTAAACGACCCGGAGCGCCCCACACGCATTGGCAATAGTGTGAGTCGAAACACGTCCCCCGACCTAGCCTTCGTCAAAAACATTGCAAAAACCACATGGGAGAATACTGAAATGAACGTGGGAAGTGATCACTACATTCTAACTATCACGGCCTTTCTAAAGGGCTACAGGAAACGTAAACTTACTATCCTGCATACCAGGTGGGACGCTTTTCGTCAAGTTCGCGATAAACGAACTCCCGCACCCATCTCTAACCTCGAAGAGCTCGAAGAATGGGTCGATACCATACTTCAAGACGCCAGTAATGCAACCATAGAGACGGAAATGGAAGATGACGGCCCCACTCCGGACTCGAGACTAATTCACTTATGGGAAGCACAGAAGAGCATACAAAAGCGATGGTCGTCACAAAAACATAACAAAATCCTTCGCAAAAAGCTCGTAAAATTAGAAAGGGAAATTGAACAGCACTGCCAGTTCCTTAGTCAGGAACACTGGCATCAGCTTTGCGATCGAATGAACGGACAGTTGGGCAATAAAAACACATGGTTCCTGCTTAGGCACTTAATCGACCCTAATCAAACCAAGTCTGCATCGCGGAAAAACATGCAAAGAATTATTCATTCCTTCCCGGAGATGACGACACTCTCATTAAAGAGTTGAAAGATCGCTACTTCAACGTCGACAAAGACTTCCCAGTCTCAAATACCTACACAGGGCAAGAAAATGAAGCCCTCGATAAAGACATTGAGGAGGCTGAAGTCCGAGCTGTTCTTAATAGCATAAAGACCACAGCTGCAGCGGTAAAGACGGGGTCACAAATAAGATGCTCAGAAACCTAGATGACCGTTCAATCATAGAAATTACGAAGTTATTCAACATTCATTGGAAAGCTGGCACCATCCCTCCCAGCTGGAAGCACGCAAAAGTCATTTTTATACCGAAACCGGGCAAAAAGCTCGAGTTAGGAAACTTAAGACCAATTTCCTTGACCTCTTGCTTAGGAAAAATCATGGAGCATGTTATACTCACGAGGCTAAACGAATACGCTGAGACGGAGGGGCTATTCCCTCACACGATGGTGGGATTTAGGCCCAATCTTTCCACACAGGACACCATGTGGCAATTACAGCACGACATCCTGCAGCCAGGCCCTATCAGAGCCACAAGGACCATACTAGCGCTAGACGTAAGCAAGGCCTTTGACGGTGTTACGCATCGTTCAATCCTAACTAACCTGAACCAGATGAACGTGGGGAAACGCAGTTTCGCATATATCGCAAACTTCCTCAGGGAAAGAACTGCAGAAATTCATCTGGGCGACCTTAAGAGCGAACGCTTCACCTTAGGAACACGAGGAACCCCGCAAGGAGCAGTTCTCTCACCTTTCCTTTTTAACGTTACCATGAGAAACTTGCCACCCCTCTTAGATGCAATACCCCACGTTAGCCATTCAATATATGCAGACGACATAACAATCTGGACAAACACTGGCTCAGATGGCGAAATCACAGATGCACTGCAAACGGCTGCAGACACGGTCCAAAATTACGTTAAACTAAACGGGCTAACATGCTCTGCCAAGAAATCCGAACTACTAATTATCAGAAAGAGAACAGACAAAACAGACAGCCAACAGCAGGCCTCCACAATAGCGGTTCGAATGGAGTCTGGCCCGGTCCCGCCTGTGCTGACCATCCGGGTGCTGGGAATGCTCATACAACACAACACCCGCAACGCACAGGCTATAGCCGGGCTGCAATCGACGATCCGACAAATGTGCGGATTGATAAAAAGAATCGCAACAAGACACACAGGCATGAGGGAGGAGGACCTATGTCGGCTGATTCAGGCCTTTCTGATCAGTCGCATAGTGTATTCCCTCCCTTACTGCCACCTAAGGCGAGCGGATAAGGACAAAATTAACGCCTTAATCCGTCTAGCATACAAAACAGCGTTGGGGCTACCCAAATATACTAATTCGGACAAACTATTGAGATTAGGAATACACAACACTATAGAAGAACTAATCGAGGCGCACAAAACGGCCCAGATTTTCCGCCTGTCCGGTACACAGGCCGGAAGGTACATACTAGACAAGCTGGGCCTGAATCCCACAATCGCCTCTGTGGGACGAACCCCCTTGCCACAAATCACAAGGCGGCAGCTAATCATTAAACCTATTCCTAAAAACATGCTCAGAGGAAGGCACGACAACCGTCGTACAGCCAGGGCAAAGCAGTTGTGGGATAAGTACAAAGACGACCACTCTGTTGCCTATGTGGATGCGGCGGCGCAGGGTAACCGAAAATACGTTGTGAGCGTAGTGACCGGGAGCGGCCGCATATTAAACGCGGCCACGGTGGAGGCCTTCTCCGCCCTTGAGGCGGAGGAGACAGCTATCGCTCTAGCCATCACGAACGACCTCGTTCATACAATCGTTAGCGATTCCAAAAGCGCGATTTTAAATTACACTAAAGGCACTGTTAGCAAAACTACGCAGCAAATCATAAACAATTATTACCACACTTTTTATCAAGCGGACAGACTTATTAATCTAGTATGGGTCCCCGCCCACTCGGGAAATCCTGGGAACGAGGAGGCGCACCGTATCGCCCGAGGGTTAACAAGCCGGGAGGCGCGCCGCTCTGACTCGGATTCTCTGAGTGAGGTGGTGACCACATATAATGAAATAACAAACTTTTATAAAGAAAGGAGGCGTACATACCCGGCGCCTCATCGGGACCTTACCAGAGCGCAGGCCACCGTCCTTCGCCAGCTTCAGACAGACTCTTTTCTGAGTCCGCACAGATTGGCGATTATCACAAATGGGGAATTTAACCCCATATGTCAAAATTGTAACATGAACGAATTGGCAACACAAGACCACATTCTTTGGGGATGTAGGGGTTTTCCTCCCCCAAATACGCTCTTGCCAGCCCCCTCCAAACTTACCTGGGAGACCTTACTTAGGACTGCCGCCGATCTCAGGGAACAACTAAAAATCGTCACTTGGGCCGAGGGAGTCGCCCCCAACAGGGGCCACCCTGAGACCCCACCATGATTTGCAATAAAGATGTTGTAACCACCTGGCGCAGGCTACTCGGAGCCACCGGCGAGATCTAAATTCGTTGTGTATATAATAAATATGAAGTAAAACGCTTTCGTGGCCTAGTGCGTTAGACATACTTGGAAAGCAAGATAGAAGGCCCATTCAAAAGGGAAGGCAAGCAGGACAGGCGCAGTTCTACGCAGTCCTACGTACTGCCCTTGTCTTATACGTCACGCACAAGACACATTCCCTTGTGAATGTGCATGTCTTGTTCTTGCGCTACCCTCAGTTTCAAATGCATATGAAGTTCGAAACGTAGCATAAAGCCACAATTGGTACTGTGAGTGAAACACTACATAATACGTGGATAATACCTTGCGATAGCCAATCGATAGTCAATCAATATGCAATCAATAATCGATCAATAATCAATAAATACCGGAAAAGCATAACCCGTAAGCCTGCAGGACCAGCTAGGTGCCGATCAGCTCCGCTGTTTCTTTAGCCTTGCGCCACTATAGTGCAAGCTACGATAATCTTTTTTCAACAAATGCTGGCGGAAAAGCTGCTAATTAGCAGAAGTACACTAATTAACCTTTTAAACAAGCATATTAAACCACGTGTTACAAGGGAGTTCGTCCTTAAATTGATGGTGCATGTCGAGCTGATGATGTTGCGCAAGAAATACTACAACAAAGGTGGAGACAGGCGGACACAGACAGGCGAGCACGAACGAACGCTGTATAGAAGGCCTATAGGTGCGCCTCGTTGTGCGGGATTATAAATTCAATATTATATTATTTAAACGCCCAAGGTATTCTGCCATCACGTTTGAAAATTGCGAGAACATAAGGGAAAGCGTTTAGAGTGTTCATTCGATTGCACAAAGTTTACTCTTTTTTTCGATGCAGAACAAAGTGAAGCAAGTTCCTAATCTACAAGTTTTAATAGAACAATGTGCAGACGTTTTCAAAACTAAGTAAAATATCATTTTGCACAAGAAAAGAAAAACAAGCTAAGCACAATAGACATGGAGCAGTCATAAGTCATATACCTTAAAGAACGCAATTAAAATATAACAACTAAAAACAAAAAGTATATATGCGAATCATCTCCGCTACACTCCGGTACATAAAACATAAAAAAAAAACTACTAGGCCAACCGTGGCTGCCCCATTTACGAAATATAATAATAATAATAATAATAATAATAATAATAATAATAATAATAATAATAATAATAATAATAATAATAATAATAATAATAATAATAATAATACTGACTATACAAACTATACAGTTGCACCGTGTCACCTCCCACGTATCTACAATACCCGACGTGGTTTCTTTGCCCACATCATGTAGGCTCAGTCCACAAACTGCAAACATTCCTCCTCTTCTTCGTCTGTTGTGGTCCTAATATTGGGGATATTTGGAGCTCCGACAGAAATTTTCATCAGCGCGTCGACATTGGCCAGCGTCATGCGACAAAGCGATTACCACAGTGCATGGGATCAGCGTAATTTTTTTTTTTTTTCAGAATAAGCGCCTGTTTATAGGAAGGGAGGGAGGGGGGATCTGGAATAATTTTTGAGGGGGTGTCCGGATCATCCTGTGGGGGTGTATAAATCCCTGCTTGACTGCAGCAATACAATACTCTTAGATCGAAAGTACACCTCCGTAGCCAAAACCTCAGTCAATCTTGCAGCGCTATAGGCAAGAGTATACACGAAACGTGGCTTGTATAGAACCGATCAGCTGCTTGCGACCGGCTTCCATATTGCAGGCGGAATACGACATAGATTGGATGCGGAATCTACGCGTATGCCGCTATACGGCTTTAAAAACCGGAGTACATGCGTTTATGTCGGAATGCATCCGAAATGATTTTGCACTGAAAGGTTATAAAGCAGTTTTGCTTTCAGTAGCGCACACTTGTTCATAAATTAAGCATTCCTGTCTAAAATGCAGTTGCGTACGGCCCCTATAAAAAAAAAAGTGATGAAGAAACTATATCGAAGATGACTATATCTAAGCAAGCGAATAACTCACCGACTGGTTCATGGATCACTGAAATGCAGCGGATGTATTAGCGAGAGTGATGATCGACGCATGCATGAATTTGTGATATGCTTTTGGGCAAATAAAAGCAAAGGTTATCGTGGAGCAATCAATGATGTCAATTTATTTATTTATCTACAGGTTATCGATAGTGACATTCCGACTAGAACCACAGTCGACCGCGCACACCGTACCGAAAGAGTCATTAACGACGTATTTCTCGAAGTAATTGTTAGCGCAGCAGTCGAAGATGGTTGCTGAGGTTACGCTTCGCGGCGCAGAGCTCTGAATCTTGTCGTGTGGTCCAGTCGTTCCCGCTGTTCCGCGCCCACCTGGGCAGTATAACTATACTGTAATAGATCAGGGGTAATCTAGTACACTATGGTATAACGTTGTAGAGCCTTTTCCGCACGTAGAGCCCCGTTGTACGCCACCGCGCACAACTTCTGTCTATCCTGTGCAACGCCGGCGCGAGCGTCCTCTCCCGTTGATCCATTATCGCTTCACAAACTCCCGCAAATACGCCTCAGCTGCATTTTCAAAGTCGGTGACATTTTTTTTTTTTTTAGGATAACAATAGCGTTTGGCAATTCATTCCACATTCATATCGCACCCGGGAAGTATTTGTATCGAAATGTATCACTATTATAGTTCGGTACGGTTTTATGACGTAGTCGTGGTTAGTTCGCGGGTTTCTTTTGCCTGGAGCAAAAGAAACCCGAAACGTGGCCCCAATAGAAGATTGGAGCAATGCGCGAGCATATCTTATTCGTGCCGTGCAGGGATCTCGTCTACGGGACTGCGTCTTGCTACCGAGAGGTTGGTACCCTGGCACACCTATTCACCCGTATTCGAAGGAAGGGTGTTTCGCCACTCGAGTACACCGAGTTCAACACGACCAACCAGAGGCGATTGATTGTCATCGCTCAGATGCAGCAGGTATGCGTTGTCTGTGCCTTTTGATGCTTCTAGAATTTACGTATATATTTTCGGTGGCAAGCGAATTTTGCGTACACATATATGTGAGTCGATCAGTACGCTGTTACTCCCGTATAGGATAGCAAGTAGCAAGCTGGATATTCTGTTCTGACAGGAATCCCTGCTTTTCCTTTTATTGCTCTATTTCTCTTTGGCGAGGACATTGAATTTTGTATTCTCAGCTGTAAATCTTCGCACCAGTTATCACAGACGACTGGATGAATCTAGTTTTACATTCCGTTCTGACAGGAATCCCTGCTTTCCCGTTTATTACTCTATTTCTCTTTGGCGAGGACAGCGACTTTTTTTTATTCAGCTGTAAAACTTCGCAGCGGCTATCACAGACGACTGGACGAATCTATCTTTGATAATGTATTCCTTGCATGCTCAATATTCCACGTCGTCTTCTATAATGCGGGGCACCCTTTACATTCTTTCGAGCCGTCCTGAACAAAAATAATTTAATCATCGACACGAGAGCACTTGCAAAGTCCAGTGTGTGTGCGTGTGTGGCATGTGAGTGGGGTAGATGGAGCGAGGGAGGGGGTATGCTCTGTTGTTATGGTTGCTCTATGCAAGAATAGTCTGCTATCCCTGTTTTGACGCAATCTGTACAAATTTTGCGCATAGGCATGGTTTCACTAACCTAATGCTGAATACACATGAATGTCATTAAATATCAGAGCAACTCGGTGCCACATACTTGTGAGTGCATACTACCATGCAAGGAGAAAAATATGCATCGAAGAGACGAAGCAAAAAAAGAAGTGCTATATATATATATATATATATATATATATATATATATATATATATACAACAATTGAGAAGATTAAGAAATACATTCATCAAGGGGACATATTGGGCGAAGGGATCTTTATCTCGATTTATAACGGCCACGTCCCTTACCATTCGCTTTGAGCAAGAGCCAGGAAGTCACGCGACGTCTTCAATATATACACTTGCATTCAATAGTGGTCGAACGTCTTCTCACGAGTTCACGCAGCAGGTGTGACTTCTGAGAGGATGCGACAAAGAAAGCAATCGCCTTTAATCAACGGCATGGTGTTTTCTGTCCACTGGTATCATATGTGCAAGGAGATCGAGAATCCGGTGTCGACAACACCTATCACTTTGAGCCTGTCTAGCTTTAAAAAGAAAAGAAAATGTCGGTGCTGAGTGTATCGTTTGCTGCGTTCGAATGCGATATTGTCAAATGCATATTGTTTTACTGTTTGCTGGTGATCATTCTTCAACGGATTGTTATCATCAACACACACACACACACACACACACACACACACACACACACACACACACACACACACACACACTGTGAACGTTTTAACGTTTGTCCATTGACACAGTAGTAAAGCACAAAGGTTGTTAACGTCCATAGAAAATTTCACCATAAGTAGGTGAACGTTAATTCGCCAATTACTCTCAGATCGCGCAGGAGCTTCACGATGACATAGTGACCACCGCGCCGGATGACCGCGCTGACGTGAAAGCGATCCGCTCGGCGAATAAGCTCAACACGCTGCTGAGCGATGCATTGTTAACTCTGGCTTTGAAGACTGTGACTGACACAGCTAACGTAAGGGTGAGTAGTCTCCAAACCACGCGCGTGGTATTTAATCGTGCGGTTGGTGCATGTATCCGAGTGTGCGACAAGGTAACTTGGGCCTTGAAGTGGCACCTCAGTAATATTGTCGCCTTCGAGAGGTGTTGAATACGCTAGAAAGACTGGACAGTCGTATCCTGGCGGATGAAAGATTCCCTCATCTAATCCTTTTTTTTTTAATTCAATGCAGTTTATTTATTTCTTATACACGAAAGCGGAGCAAGAGCTAAAGGCCATGTGACCTGATAGAGGTCGTTCACGGAGTCTTAACACCGTCAGTCTTCGTCTCTGTCTCAACAATACTTCAGAATACAAAATGACCACGAAAGCACGGATACCCAAATATTAATCATTTAAATGCTAAGGTCGATCTGCACTTGCCGAAGTTGTTTGTACCAACATGGCAGAAACAAGCCATGCTTGTCCAGGCCGCAGATTCTTCTCCGTTGCTTGCCGGTGTCTCGCTCGACAAATCAGTTTGCGTTGTGCATTTGAGTTTCGGCACTTTAACATATTGTTCCATAATTACGATTCGCTTCATCATCTGCTCAGATAATTACCCTTTTACCTTACATGCGCACTGAGCAAAAGTATTTGTCTTTCATTAATGTTGGAGCCGAAGGCAGGCCCTGACGACAATAGACGTTTACGCGACCTACCACCTTCCCATCTTTCTCATCTCTCTAATGTCCTGTTGTATGCCACACATTGGAGGTTCTGGAGCTGTTCTCACGAAGCCTGGAGCGCTTCTCGTCTTCGTACTTCGACGATAAGGAGAAGGCAGATGCTGCCGACAGTACACCGATCATGCAGCAGTGGTCCCGCTACCAAGTGCGCAACACGGAACCGCTGGCCAACGCGTTCGAGTGCTCGCTGCTCCTGGCAGGGGCCAACTCAGAGGAACTTTCTGCAGCAAGGCAGTGCGGCAACGACCTCGCCCTCGCTATCCAGGTATATATAATGACGCATAGGGACACATTAGCGAACATCGTTTAACTGCGCGAACAAACGGACCACAGAGACGTCCTTGTTCAATGCTGTCTCTGTGTTTGTTCGCGCAGTTAAACGATGTTCGCTAACATGTACCAACTCACCCAACAACAAGTCTTCTAAACTACATAGGGACGCGTAGTGCGCCGAAACGTGTATACGTACCACTCGCGCATCTGGCATTTCCAAAGAGTGGCGAAGAAAGTTTGCTAAGGTGCATTACTATCCTGCAGCCCTTCTCGCCTCTTCTTCGGTCGTTAATGGTCGTGCTCCGGAGTACATAGGGAACACAGCACATTCGCACTATAGCATGGTAGTTACTACAATTGCGGCTAATGCATCTAGCAGACCAGCATGCTACAAGAGAGGCATTGCCAATGTGGTTTAGCAACAGTAAAACAATATGCATAACATATGCATAACATATGCATAACATGCAATAAACAATAGCAAGCAGTAAAACAATATGCATTATGTGGTTCCATAGCCTCCCTAAATCATATTCTCTGGGACTGCAGAGAAGATACCCCCCCACCACCACCAGATCTCCTGGCCGCTACCTCGCCTGAAGCGTGGGAAGCGATACTTATGAACCCGAACCTGGAGGTTCAACTTCAGGCCATCAAAAGAGCCGAGGAGGTGGCTGTGAGGCATCACCTAGTAGCCACCACTCACTAAGCCAAATTAGCAAAATAAAGTTGTTTCCTCCTCCAAAGAGGGCTGTCCGACCAGGCGGCAAGGAGTGGATCTGGTGATCAGGTGCATTTGTGAGGGCATCTGTTAAAGTTTCTACCCTCGAAGCAGAGGGACACTGGTATCATAACCATTAGTTCACCACATCATGGGCAAGTGCTCTTCGCGGTATTCTGAGCAGCTCCCCACCACGCTACAAAGCAAAACCCTTAAGGATGTTGTTAAGGTAAGGATGTTAGCCAATTAGGGGAAACCAACATCAACTTTAAGGGGGTAAAAGATAGCAAAAGCACCCTTAGAGGCTGTTTTTGGGTGTTGAAGGGTGCTTTTACTTTGTCATATGATTTTGCTTTGTCGGCTCACACCCTTACTCTAAGGGTGTAAAAATGTTTACGCTTACGCTAAATGCAACCACTTTGAAGAAGGGCGACTGCATGAGAATGCGAGTGTTCCTTCGAATGCTGACGCAACCCTTTTTACTATTAAGTTATTTAGATGAAGGGCTTTTTAACATATGGCGTGCAATACAAGAACGCTACGGGAAGTGGCGCCACTTACACTCCGAAGCTCCCGTGACCTCAAGTTTCGAAAGAGAAAGAAATAGCTATTATACATACCTTCAGATCTTTGGGGGAGCGTCAGCATCCATGCTTGACCGTCTAGTAGCAGCCACGGTAACCGAGGCACTGTCCCGCATACTTATGACAAGTACTGCACGTCCGGAGCAATAGCTATACAACCGGAGAACGCCTATAGATTGTTATGATACTAGTGAGCGCCTGATTCACATATATAAACACCAATTGGAATTCTTGTTTCGCTCGTATAAAGTGCCCGTTCCAAGCTGAAAATTCAGATCTATGCCGTGGATCTCGCTCCAGCATAAAGTTAACTACGTAAACAGAGAAATACTACGTGAATTGTCCTGTATACATGAGGGAACTCTGACGCTGTACGATCGTTCAGCTATGCATGGGAATGATGGTTAGTACATGGATTAGTCTAATATTCATGCTTGTGGCTTCAAACGTTCTTATGACATTATTTATCACGCTTTAGCTTTCTAAATTTCCAAGCACTCAGTTTTCTTAACACGGCAAGTCTTTGCGCGCATGCGTAATCATTGCGAATCGCTGCATTTTATAACTCCCTATGTTGTTGAAAATGATCAATATGCAAAGTCGGAAAGCCGTTTGAAGCCAGAAGGACGAAGTTTAGACAAATCCATCTTATCATTACGTGGAAGATTCCCTAGCATCGCTGCCCCGATGTACGTGAAACATACTCACGCGTCCGGTACGCCCAGAGAAAACGAACTGAGGGGAACAAACCCGTGTATCGTGTGCTTGTCAAGTGTCATCTGGGGGCTGTCACTGCGTGCGTTCCACCTATACGCAGCAACCCACACTTGTCAGTGACAGCTTCTTCCTCTCCCCTCTCGCTCCATTCTCTTTTGGCGTGATGAAAGTGCGGCGGCACGCGGCAATGCAGAAGGACGGAACAGCGCTATATATGGAGCGCGAAATGTGCGTTTGTTCGCACTGAAACAACCGCAACCTCAATTGTGTGCCGTGATGCCTACTTCGATTCGTATGCACACGCAACGAAGCCTGAACTTATGCGGGTGCCTGAGGTCACGCGTTCAGTAAGGATTACTGGTTATTGACAAAAACTGTTTCCCTTAAGTTGCTCGTTTAGGTAACAGGTATTCAATGCAGCCGGTACACATAGCTTGCACGTGACGTCCCATCCGCGGGCTCGCTGCCGCAGCCGCCATGCTTGCGAACCGCTTGTCGCTAGTCTGACGCGCGCGCGCGCGCTGCGAGAGTCCGTCGAGCCGTTGTTTTCTCTGTGTCGTGACAGGCTTCTAATCGTCTTTTCCGTGGACATGCCAGCATTTCCAACTGCACGGCCCTTTTTCGAGGACTACTTCACACAGTTGATTGGATCTGCGCGTGTACGGTACAAAGAAAAAATTCAACTGTGCGAGAACGTCGATACCTGACACACTGCGCCTGGGAATGGTTGGGTGAAGAGTTTGTCGGCGAGGAGGCTCGGAGAAGACAAAGTGCTCCTACTTGGAGAGGTAAGCGCAGAGGGTTTTTTTTTTTTAACTTTCAAGGTCTCTCAACTCGGGTGCTTCAACTCGGGTCAGGTCGGGTGCGGTGAGATGGGCCGATCGGCACACGTCTATATCCCTGTCGATGCCGCGTCGCCCTCGGCACGCCGTTCCTGCAATTCGGCTTCCCGCTTTTCGGCGTCCGCTTGCCTCTTTTCGGCGCGTCGTTTTTCGAGGTGTTGTTGTGAGGGATCTGTGTTCATGGCGCTGTAGCCGAGGAGAAGCGACGGAGCCCCGTCGGGGTCTATCTCGTCGAATAGTTTAGCTGGCTTCCCTAAGAACGCAAAATGAACTAAGTTACAAAACTAACCTTTCGTTATATATCGCCGTTATCACGCTGTCGAAAGGAATTATTTACCTGCAATGAAGTGTGCGTCGCAGACTCGCAGTTTGCTGTTCTCGATGTCTAAGTTGGCACGTTTAATGCGCGCCAGCCATAGGCTGCGCCGCTTCGTTCGCTCGCACTGGTTCTCCACGATATTCGGTAATGAAAAGAAGCTGCTGTTAGTCGGTTTTTTTCTCCCGCGGGTGTCACTGCGGTTGGAACAACCAAATATCATGCGCATGACCATGGTGACAACACGTCTTGCGACTCTGGGAGAGTGAGCGGTTCATATGCATGGCGGACGCATATCCCAGAATTCCTTTCTCGGGGTATCGGCATGCTGGAAATGTACAGCTGACAACGTTTTTCAAGATTATCACGTCGCAAAACATCGACGTGTCACTACTGCGTTATTAAGGTTTTAATCAATCAGAAAACTTTTCGGTCTGTTTGGCGACAATTTTCTATTTAGAGACGCGACAGAACTGGCCAAATTTTATGGGCTTTATTATTATGGAATTTATTATTGAAAAGCTACAAAAAGGCGACCAATCGAAATTGGTTGTAAGGCGCGTTGTATTTGTGACCATCGTGAAGCAACGGTTGTCTGCGCTCACAGAAGACACAGGCCGCGGTTAATTGCTCCGAGGCCTCACAAAATGCAATTTTAACGCGTAAGCATTCTTTGGCCAGTACGTACCCCAGCCCCGTCACACGAAAAGTGTAATGCCTTGTATCCGCAAAAAATGCGTAATTTGCAAAGTTAAGACATTTAATCGTTATAATAGCGTAAACGTAGATGATTGGTAGCTTTAGAAGCGATAAGGAACAATTAAAAATTGATCACAGAGACTACCCATAGGGATACATATATAGGGCTCCATAGAAGTGCATGGGGAAACTTATAGTAGGGATGGACCAACTGAAATTTGGGGGTCGGTCCACTTAAATTTGGGGGTGGGCCAATTTGAAGTTTGGATGTGGGCCAAGTTAAATTTGGGAGTGGGCCAACTGAAATTTGGAAGTAACTTCAGTGGAGTTTCTGCAGTTTTTTGTCTGTTCTTTATAAAACCCATTACAATGGGTCTTGATGCTGCGGGTGCTGCAGTTTCACTGTAGGTACGTTCTATTGGTGGATGCTCACAAGCGTAGCAGTAAATTAAATTACCAAAACTTATATACTAAAGCAATTTCAGGCTCGCTCACGCGAATCGTATGGCACCTCACGGCTTTCACGTGGGTCAAGGGACAGCAATGAACTATTTGACCTGTGCAAAGGTAACGTAATTGTGATTGCGGTGTTAATACAATTTAGATTTCTTTTCCCGAGCATTGAAAACTGGGAAATTTGCAGGCCCAACGTGGACCAAATGCATCATTGTGCTAGGAAACTCCTGACACGTGTTCTAATTATTAACCCTGCTGGAAATGTAATCCTACCCGCCGTGGTTGCTCAGTGACTA